>NW_025335349.1:28298563-28381848 GCF_004798865.1 Varanus komodoensis
GTGTCTTGATGGTCCTTGCCTTAAGTATCAGATGACTTGATGGTTCCTGACAACAAAAATGTGGATTGGATTGTGCCCTTACTGACTTCTCACCCAATGATACCCAGAACTTGACTGTTAATTACAGATTAAGCATGTGATGAGATTTAGGACATGATACTTCCTCTGGTTAGTTTTCTCCCAGTGCAGCCAAAGAATCCTCTCTCTTCTACCTTGTTTAAATTATCTGCCCTGTCCTAGTATTTTAAATAATATTTTATTATAATAATATTTTGTCTGTGGTGCAACAGCTGTTGTTGAGCTTCAAAGCCCATCAGCCCCAGTCAGCAGGGGAGGGCCAACCCTTTCCAGCTGCATTTTTCTTGGTTCTGCTGCTAGCAACATTGTGTTTGCTGAAGGAGAAAGGCTGCATAGAGATCGTACTATGCTTCACAGCCTCTTTGGCCCTGAGGGCTGCATGTGAAACTGTCTTCGGAATCAAGAGCCATGAAATCCATGAACAGATTCAGACCCCAACCCTCTTGCACAAGCACACACACCAGTGAGCTAGGTACAAATTGCCATTCTGTCACTGCTGGCAGTGGCAGGGAAAGAGTGATCTCCAGAAGCACCCCTGGGGGAGGCAGGGATGGCAGTTACTGGTGGTACCTTGACGGGAAAGTCCCCCTTGAGGTCTGGGGTGAAGGATTGTGAGTTCCACATGCAGGCCCTGGACTGAGCTTTTGCACCCCACATTAAAAAATGAAAACCACTAAACCAGGGGTCTCAAACTCAACTGACCTGGGGGCTGCTGGAAGTAGAGTCTGGGTGAGGCTGGGCCGCATCAAGTATTCCACCACCACGGTGGTGGTGGGCCGCTCATCCCGCTTTGAAGGCTGCAGGGCCCCTCCCCCGTGCCCCACCTGTCCCGGCAATTGGCCCATGGGCTGCGAGTTTGAGACCCCTGCACTAAACAAAGCAGAAAGGGTGGGTGCCATGCCAGCCCTGGCCTTGTAAACAAAATAAGTAGCTGAAAGACTGTCTTAAAACACCAGAAGAGAAGATTATTCAGGGATGCTGAAGGGAGAACCTCCTCTCACCAAGAGGCTGCTAAACTTTCATATATAGATTTCTTCACCTTTGGAAATCTTTATTTCCATAAGGATGGATTAAAGTTTGTAAGTGTGGACCAAAGGAGTGCTTCTTTGGTATACTGAAAAGATTTTGCCCTGTCTACACTAATGAAGCAATAATAATCAAGGTACATTAAACGACTGCTTGGAAAAAGTTCACTGGCCTGGGCCATTAAACTGAGTATGATTATTAATTTCCCAGAGGAGGTCTAGTGCTGATGGGATCATTAATGCTATTCTGAACTACAGGAAGAGAAAACATTTAAGTTTCTTTTTAAAATATATATGTTTTATTTTGTATTCTGCAGTACCATATGCATATTTGTAGAAACCAGGAAGGTAATCAGTTGGAAGGTCCTCATTTTTGTTTGGTTATACTTTTCCAAAAATTCATGGGCATGTTTAGTACAGTTGTCTTTAAAGTGTAGATTTTGTTTGTTTAAGACAAGCTACTGGCCATTTTGGTAATGCAGCAGTCTTCCTAGTTTTGGAAACACGGGGAAATGTTTTATTTGCAAAAAATTCCCCAATGGAATGACATCCTGCTGTTTCTTCATCCCCCTACCCCCAAAACCCTGCTTTAATCGCTACATAAATTGATGGACTGAAAGCAGAGGGTAACTATTAGTGGGGAATCATCAGGATGGTGGCCAGTGATGAGAGGGCTCTGTCCTAGGGCCGATCCTGTTTAATCTTTTCATCAATGACCTTGAAGAAGGGGTGGCCAGTCTGCTGATTAACTTTGCAGATGATACTAAAATGCGAGCAGTGGCCACAACTGAGGAGCAGGTATTCCAGATCCAGAAGAATCTGGACGGACAATGGAAGTGGCCAGGAGACAACAGGATGGTGTTCAATGTGGATAAGTGCAAGGTCTTGTACTTGGGCCAGAGGAATGGGTGTCATAAGTACAGGTTAGGGGACAAGTGGCTGGAGAGCAGCACTTGTGAAAGCCAGAAGCATGGCTTCTAGATCGAGAGAGGTATTACTACCACTCTGTACGACTCTGGTGTGCCCGCAACTGGAGTATTGTGTTAAAGTAAGGATATTAAGTATCCAACTGGAGTATTGTGTTAAAGTAAGGATATTACTTTGTTAAAGTAAGGATATAGCCAGGTTAGAGTCAGTGCAGTGTAGGGCCACAAGGTTGGTGGCCGGTTTGCAGGGAAAGCTGTATGAGGCGAGACTGAGGGAACTGGGTCTCTTCAGCCTGGAGAAGAGGAGACTCTGAGGGGATCTGTTGGTGACATATGGGTATGTGAAGGGGTGTCACATGGAAGTGGGTAGTGCCCTGTTTTCCCTTGCAGAGGAGGGCAGGACACACTTCAACGGATCCAAGCTCAGGGAACCAAGGTTCAATTTGGAAGCCAGGAAGTACTCCCTGACAGTCAGGACCCCTCAGGTATGGAATGGGCATCCACAGGAGGTGGCTGAAGCCCCATCAGTGAGGGTGTTCAAGGATAGACTGGACATGCACATGGTAGGCATGTCATGAGTGGAGCCAGCTGGAGCCGGGGGGTCAGACTGGGTGGCCCAGGAGGCCCCTTCTGACTCGCTCTGTTTCTATGTTTCTATAAAAAGTGGAGCTCTGACAGTATATCTCTCCTAAAAAGAAACCTGAGGATCCAGCAGAGGGACTCACTAAAAATCCCACAGGCCATCTCATCCCTTTTCCTGAAAAAAAATTCCTATTTTCAAACTAGACTAACTTGTGAAATTATAGACAAACCGACACAATTGTTCACAGCATTATTATGGTGTAGTGCAGAAATGGGCAGAAAGTAGATCACCAAACATTTGTACTCCAGCTCCCAGAAGTCCTTGCCAGTATGTTCAGTGGCCAGAAATGTTTGCAGATATAGTCCAAAGCATCTGGAGAATGTATCTTCTTCCCCTGCTCCCAGCGGATGCACAGCTGCCACTGGCTAGGAAGGACCCAGGCTGATGTCATAGCTGGGCTGTGTCAATTATTTTACTTCAGAGGTTCTTGTGGTGGTGAAATGGGATTATTATACCATCCATAGTTCCTCAGAGAAGGGATGGCATATACCTGGATGCCATTCATATTTTGGACAAGGTCAGGCTCTCCATGCGTGCTCCTATTGATGTAGTAAATCCCCTTTTATTCCGGGGAGAAAAGTCCCACTTCTTCAGATATTGCAGGATGTGTTCTATGCACAGTGCTGTCATTATCTGAGAAAGTGGACAAGCATGCATGGATGCAGAACAGAAACAGAACGAAGAAAAGATTCAGAACCGGAGAAGAGCTGCTCCCAACTTCTCATGTCCTGCACTGTGAAGTTAAAATTGGAGCATGTGAAAAGTGTGCCAGGAGCATGAGCCACCATTTTTATGTAAATATGAATGTTATTTCTATTATCAATTTCTTTTGTCAAGACAATCTTTCATCTTTGAGCAATGAAGGTGCACAATGGGATACTTGTGTACTTGGGAAACACTGGGGTACTCCATGCACCACTTCATGGTGTAAATGTTTGCTTAGCGGATAGCCAGCCACTCACGGAACCATTCTGTGAATGTGCAGCAAGCATAGTACAAGCTAGGGGGAGAAATGACATTTAAATGAATTATCCTTACTCGAAAGTTTGAAAGGATGATTTCTTTAGTCTTTGTCTGCCTAGATAGGCAAATATAATTACCAAGGAACAAATTCCAGTAGTGTATCAAATCATATTTTATACTAATAGAACCATCAAATATTGCTCATTTTCAGCTGATAACAACCAAAAAATGCAATTAGCATAAAAGTTCTGAAATATGGCTTTGCCTGCCTGCATCAGCCTTTGAAATACAGATATAGTTCTTCCTTTAATCCTGGAAAGAAAATCTTGGCTTTTAATTTCCATAGAAATTAGATTCTCATCCAGGTGTCAGCCTCACCTCTCAACTTCTAGTGATACAGACTTGAGGAGGAGGAGGAGGAGGAGAGGTTCTCCCCCACTTTGTGAAAGTTTAACCAATTTTTTAAAAGGTTCTTTTTATCTGTAATGAAATACATCATTCTGGACTGATCACCCTCTTCCAACAACCTCTTTCTATTCATGCTTCCAAGTTCCTTGCTGATTTGAGCTTCCAAGGAGAAAAACTCTTGATCTGGGGAATAATCTTCTCTGCGTTTTGAAATACGATGACCTTTCAAGACCAATTGGTATTCCCATCTACATCAGAGATCTTTGGGATTCTTTCTTTTAGAACGCATGTCAAAAGCATCAGTACTTTTCCTCCAACCTGACTTTTTCCTTTTTTCTTCAGGCACAGGTTTGATTTTTTCATTCAAAATGTCTCATCTGGGAGCTTCTCATTCAGTTCTGGATTACAATACACAACATTTATGGGGTCTGGTTAGAATTTCATTTCTATGGAGATGAGAGTGGACTCTGCATCCAGGAACAAAGCACACTCACTAATGCATTTGTGCTTTCAAGGACTACAGGACATGTCATTCTCCTGCTGTGAGCCAGGACTTCAGCACGTTTGTTATTTCTGCAGATGGGGAAAAACTGCTTTTCTGATTCATCGTGTTTATTGACCCTAGAGCAATTATTTTGGTTTCCCTAGTGGTTTTAATTTTTCCTCCCTTCCTACCTCTTTCAAATAGCAGTGTACATATTTAGGGGGAAGCATGTTGGACCAAATTATTGATATGAAGTGATGCAACAGGGCTTAAAGACCAAGCCAGATTTAATTTGTGTAGTCGTGTTCTTTTCCTTCTCATAATCTGTACACCTTTTACATGATGTGAAGATAATCTGCAAACAGTAGTAAATTTTCTTCTAACTAAAGTGTGTGTGCGCACGTGTGTGCTGAAGCACACAGAAAATGTTTGTTTGTCCCTGTTTCTGTAGCATGCATACACTTCTATGAGAAATTAACAAATCGAGAAGACCAGTGGGAACCAGTGGAAACACCTGGCATACAAATGAGTTGTCAATTTTTAGCTGGAGCTATTGCTTTGACAGCTATATAATTATGTGGGCCATGAATTATGTTTAGTGATTACCTACTTTATAAATGTGTTCACTGAAAATTAGCTGTGTAATAAAATGAGGTGTGTGTTGTTGTTGTTTATAAGCATGGATACACATAAAAGTGATCTGTTCACTAGAGAATCATCACAGATACTGCAAAAAAAGGCATTCATTAGGCTCTTCCACTCTTCCTAAAGCTGTTGGAGGAGCACAAGGATCTGGAGAACATCCGGGGATACCAACATCACATTTCCTCAGATAAGTCAGTTCGAATGGAGTGTGTTGCCACCAGGGATGAACACAGTTGAGGCTTGTTATGTGTCAGAACTTGCCTGTTTACAACTCCAAATGTGAAGGGAGCATATTTCTCATTCAAAATATGCACATTCCTGCTCTTACAATGACAGTTAGGATTGCAAAGCATGTTTCTGCTTGAAAAATGTGCATTTGGGGGAAAAAAGGATTGGAGGCAATGCATTTGGGTGTGTGCTTTAAAAAGAATAAAAAACTGCACCCAAAATTGCACTTTTCCCATGGGAAGAAAGAAAGGGGAAAGAAGTTCACATTTGGGAACGAGAACGTGGCAAAGTCAGAGGATACTGGAGAAGCTGAAAGAGCTTGAACCCACCTTGAGAGCTGCTATCTTGGAAAGGATTGTCTTTGCTTTAAGAGCCCCAGAATAACAAAAATTGTTCTCCTGATCCTTGTGTGTCAACATAACCATGCACCTGTGCCCATCTGCTTTAGCTTTGGTGCTCTGGAATAGCCTACTCCAACCTGGTGGCCTTCAGAGGCATTTGGACCGTAACTCCCAGAATTCCCATCCAGTGGGGCCATTGACTGGGAATTCGGGGTGTTCCAGTCCAAACTTGTCTGGAAGGCACAAGGCTGGGGAAGGCTGCTGTCAGAACAAAGAGACACCAGTTGTCTATTGCTTTGTGAATGAAGGTAGCTTCTGCTTTTATTAATTTGGGGGTGGAATATATTCACAGTCATGTCTCAGAAACCCAGTATCAGTTGCTTTAGGTATTGCATTAATTGTCTGATGGAGTTAGAAACAGGTACCAAAAGTACTTAACCCTTGCCTTTCCACAGTGTAGTCATAGCAGATAGCAATAAATTGCCAGCATTTTCTTTTTCCTTTCCAAACCAGCATCATAGAAATCTTTCAAGAGCTTGTGGCCACTAATTTTAAATGATCACACTTACTGTATATAAACCTGGTGGCTCAGGTCAACATCTGGTGTTGATCATGCAAACTACTTACAGCTCAGTATTTCCTAGGATGGACATATCAGCCACACTGATTTCAATGGGAAACATTCCAAGTTGAGTACAAGATGGAAGCCTTAGTCAGATTACACTGCTGCTGGTCATAAATAGCAGTGGAACTCAAGACCCACATTCTAGAGCGCCTTACCTTTAGGCCAGGGTCTAACTGAAGCCCTAGATCTTATCTTTTTGATAGGTGGCTCACCAGGAGGCATTTATATTTTGGTCTCAATTACAGCTCCTGGTCTTTTTTCCTTCAGGACCTCCATGCTCCTATGAGTCTTTGTACCTGATCTATGAATAGCTTGCCATTGTGTCCTTATATGACAGTGTCTCATAATATTAGAATATAATATAAGAACTATAAGAACTATAATAGAAACATAGAAAACAGAGCGAGTCAGAAGGGGTCTCCCGGGCCATCTAGTCTGACCTCTGGCACCAGCCGGCTCCACTCACGACATGCCCACCATGTGAACGTCCAGTCTATCCTTGAACACCCACACCAATGGGGCCTCAACAACCTCTCGTTGAAGCCCATTCCACACCCTCGGGGTCCTGACTGTCAGGAAGTGCTTCCTGGCATCCAAATGGAACCGTGGCTCCCTGAGCTTTGCTCCATTGGAGTGTGTCCTGCCTTCCTCTGCAGGGGAGAACAGGTCTCTACCCATCTCCATGTGACATCCCCTCACATACCTGTATGTCGCCAACAGATCCCCTCTGAGTCTCCTCTTCTCCAGGCTGAAAAGACCCAGTTCCCTCAGTCTCGCCTCATATGGAATCCCCTGCAAACTGGCCACCAACCTTGTGGCCCTACACTGCACTGACTCCAACCTGGCTATATCCTTTCTGTAATGAGGGGCCCAAAACTGAACACAATACTCCAGTTGCGGGCACACTAGAGTCATATAGAGTGGTAGTAATACCTCTCTTGATCTAGAAGCCACACTTCTGGCTATGCAACCAAGGGTTGCGTTCACCCTCTTGACCACCGCATCACACTGCTGACTCATGTTTAGCCTGCAGTCAACCAGCACCCCGAGGTCTCTTTCACAAGTGCTGCTCTCCAGCCACTTGTCACCTAACCTGTATTTATGATAGCTATTCCTGTGCCCCAAGTGCAAGGCCTTGCACTTATCCGCATTGAACGCCATCCTGTTGTCTCCTGCCCACTTCCATAGTCTGTCCAGATGCTTTTGGATCTGGAGTACCTGCTCCTCAGTTGTGGCCACTGCTCCAGTTTTAGTGTCGTCTGCAAATTTGATCAGCAGACTGTTCACCCCTTCTTCCATGTCATTAATGAAAAGATTAAACAGGATTGGCCCCAGGACAGAGCCCTCGGGGACCCTGCTTGTCACTAGCCGCCATCCCGATGATTCCCCGCTAATGGTTACCTTCTGCTTTCGGTCAGCCAACCATGCCCTAATCCACCGGACAGTGCTTTGGGGTATCCCAAAACTCCTCAGTTTCTCCACCAGGATATCATGGCGCACTTTGTCAAAGGCCTTGCTGAAATCCAGGTATACCACATCCTCTGCATCCCCTCCATCTAGCCATCTCGAAACCTTGTCATAGAATTCCACAAGGTTTGTCTGGCAGGACCTGTTTTTACGGAAGCCGTGTGGCTGTCAGCCTCCCTTCCCTATCTAGCATCACTAGATCTCTCTCTATTATGAGCCTTTCCATTGTTTTTCCTGCAATGGACATAAGGCTAACCGGTCTATAATTCCCCATGTCCTTTCTACTACCCTTTTGGAAAATTGGGACCACTGATGCCACCCTCCAGTCCTCTGGAACTTCACCCATTCTCCACGAGGTCTCAAAAATGGAGGCCAGCGGGTGTGAGAGAACCCCTGCCAACTCTTTAAGTAGTCTCAGGTGTAACCCGTCAGGGCCTGGCATCTTTGTAATGTCCAATGCCCTGAGGAGCCCCTCGACTTCTAGGGGGTGACTCTAATCTGTGCCCTGAAGTCCCCAGCCTCATCTAATCTCCTATGCGGATATTCCCCATCCTGCTTTGGGGAGAACACAGAGGCAAAATAGTCATTTAGCGTCTGTGCCTGTTCCCTCTTATCAGTCACAGATATGTTACAGTTATATTATACTTACTGTTATTAGCAAGTAATATTTTCCTTGGCCTATGAAACAAAGAAGCAATTAAGAAAAATGTAGTCAGTTTCTATTAAAGATAAACAAAACAGTGTGAAAAATTGCCAATGTATCATGTTAAAAATGTTTAAAAGTAAAGACCATGAAAGGTATAACAAACTCCAACAATATTAATCTGAGAAAAGTTTACCTTCTAATTTTGTAAGTGGGAGAAGAGAAATAGTTGTCTGTATTGGGGTTCACCCTAATTTTAAGCTGCACTCTACATTTGAGTTTTGCCTGTACTCTACCAGGAAGGCTGAAAGTGATTTCTTAAGAATATTGGTACGTAGGAAAAAAGAGAGAGTTCTAATTTTGTTATTAAAAAGAGTACGGCTTTACAGATTGACTTGGCATATAAACGAACTTTGCTCTAATTACGGTGAACTATTTTCCCAGTAGGGGTGGAACTTTTTCTGCTGCTTAGGCTGCAATCTGTGGTTTAGGATTCTGTTTCATTTAATGACACTACTCAGAAGAAAATAGGTTGTGAACTACAGCTCCAAAATCAGAATATGCGCCATGGAATTTGAAAAACCATCAAAGTCGCCTTGGCAACTACTTACTTCTTACATTTCCATATCACTCAATAGCCAAAGTTCTCTGGGTAGTTCACATCAATGAAAACCATAAAATACAGCATAAAGTACACAATAAACTGTAAAAAGTTTAAAACTATCTGTGCAAATTAACCATTGATGGCATGTCTTATCAATAGGAAATACCTTACTATTATTCCCAGTAAGTTACAGAACTGGATGCTAGAAATAAATTGATAAAGTTGCTGAGATAAAGCAGGAGCTTCAATGCTTTGTGCTAAATGATCTGAGCAGAACATTGGATTATTAACAGAGATCACTAAAGCTGAAAGGGGGAGTCTAAGAAATGTGTGCAACTGTGCATGTCAATCACAATGCAAATAATATGATAATGCAAGTATTATATTCTTTTTAAGATATAGTTATTTCCTCTTTATTAGTGCTACTGTACCTATATGAGTAGCAGTAGCATTTAATATTAATTTGGTGCTTGAATCTAACTGAACTGTTTGCCCTTTCCCCTTTCCCTGCAGAATCTGCAGTGACAGTTAATTAACGAAACCCAGTTTCAACAACTGTGCCACCAACATCAATAATGCCAGTGAACAAACAAACACATTACCCACTCCATTTCTTCTAGTTGTATTCGGCTGAATCACCTCCTGGAAATGCCCTGCCCACCAATTATACTACTTTCAAAAGCAATCGAGACTTTATGACATTGTGGAAGAAGTACTAAAAACTCCCACAGCCAAACACTTGTGAACTTTAGCTTTGCTTGAAACTCTGAAGGGGTCACAACGTAGGGGTAGGAAATAATATGTCCAGGATGAGAGCTTAAGAAGCCTTTGGCATAGAATGGAGGTGTTCCACAGATAAATACCAGCTAAGGATATGATCCACTAATAATTGCAGAAAGCTCAAAATCTGGCACTTCGGTTTTCAGGTAGGGTGTGTTTCGCTTTGCTTTGCTTTATTATTTTATAGCTGCCGTGTCAGAATTACATTACATATGGAAAAATCATGAAGAACACTCGAACACTGAAAACTGACAAAATGATGTGCATGCTTGCATCTGTTTTTTATTATTATTTCTAGGTTTACCAGATTCAATCAGGGAGTTGAACAGATGCAGGACCTCTTTCCCCATGACTGTTTTCCACTCCCCTTCCCCCAGTGAGACAGCTGTACCTGCTTAAGACCATTCCTTGATCTGCATAGCCCTGGGGCCAGTGGCTGGAACCTCATATATACATGTAACAGAGAGATCACGAATTGTGATGGAACTGAGAGGCTGTGAGGAATATGAAGAACACGTGGGACGGCCTGCCATACAAACAGATAGCTGGTTTGAAGTCATTTATGAACACTCTGCTTCCAAGGGCCTACTGTTGATATGGTCTATTCTCTTGGAGATTAAATATCAGGTCTCACTTCCCCTCTGACACATCCTTATTGTGGGTTAACTCTGCTTCTTTCATACATGAAATGAAATCTCCAAAATCTTACACTAGCAGACCTTTTGCAATCATCCTGTATGCACTTCAGGGCATTAATACAAGCATAAATATAGAGAAGATGGTTCTGCATTTTATTAGCATGCAAAAAGAGAAATTGTACATTCACCCTGCTAGGAGAGGGTGTTTGCAGTGCTGATGTAGAGTATGCACAATGCACAATGAAAATTGTGTGTGTGTATGAAAGAAATGCCTATTCACACATACTGCTAACATCTAAAGTCAAACTGTCTTTCTCCCAACATACCCCACACCCCCATATGGAAGAGACAAAAGAGAGAAGCAAGAAAAAAACTGCTACAGGCATCATTAATAACATACCCCTACTGCAAAGGGAAACTGCTCCACACTTGCCCTGTACGTCTTCTTGTGGCCACATCAAAGGAACAGAAGCTCACCAAACATGATGATGGACCACCAGAAAGGACCTTAGTGGATCTCTTGGGTTTGCCTTTGCCTGAAAAAGGAGAGTTTTCAAGTGTCTGCCAGGTCACCAGAGCACATGACCGGTAGAATGTGTTTGGTTAGTGTAACAAAGGTCCTGCAGACTTGCCTTACAAAATCTAGACTGGTGCAAGTAGGGATGTGTGGTGAGTCTGATAGCAGGGTAACAATTCAAGGTTTTCTTTACTTGTGCACGCAGATGCTGTTGTCTCAGCACTGCACAGGTGCCCGATTGAGCTGATACAAGCTCAGCCAGTACATGGAGTTCCACTTTTAAATGAGCCATGCTTTGCATTGTTTTTAATTCAGAGATATGCATGCAAAAGGGCAGCCTCCACTCTGCAGTTTGCACAAATTTCACTAGAGGTAAGCAGCTCTTGGTTTCAAATGTATGCAAAAGCTAACTCAGCCTCATTTTGGCTGCCTGGTCAAAAATGTGTCAAAATCCATCAGAATCAAGCAAAATGAATTTTCCAGGGTCACAAGCAGAAGATGTAATATAGGCTTTCCTTGAAATAGCCCACACAGTCTTTTCAACCTGGTGCCCCCCATATGCTTTGGACTACAACTTCCAGCATTGTTACCTATTGGCTCAGCTTGGGGTTGGGGTTGGGGTTCGGGGCTTGGGCTGGGGCTGATGGAAATTAAATCCAAAGGGCAGCAGATTCATTTACTTCTATATCATCCCACAGCCAAAGCTTTCTGGGTAATTTAGGCAATCCGCAAAAACAAATGATAAAAATACAATAAAAATGTCAGATAATAAATTTTGTAATAAAGCTTAAAAAAGTTAAAAACATGAAAAAATCAAAGAATAATAAAAAGACTGATTCTGCAACACCTGGTAACCCCCCCCCCCCCAAGCCCCTGGGTGGCTGCGTAAATCCTTAAAAGCCTCAGAAAAGAGGACCATCTTAACATGAAGCCAAAATTGGACAGATTAGGTGCCAACCAAATGGTGTAGAGAGGAGGTTGTTCCAATGCCCTTCCCTTGGAGCTAGTATTCTGCAGAAGACCCTGCGGTTGAGTGTCTGAGTAGAGCACAGTTGGGAGAGGCACCCCAAAAGGTATTGTGATCCTAAGCAATGTAAGGCTTTCTAGGCCAAAGCCATCTTATTGAACTGGGACCAGAAGCATCCAGGCAGGCAATGTAAGTGGGCCAGAACCAGCTTTATGTGCTCAGACCAGCAGGTTCCAGTGATTAATCTGCCTGCCACATTCTGCATGAGCTGCAGATTCAGGGTGGGGAAGGCTCCAGTGATTCCAAGTCAGGAAACAAACAGGTCTGCCCTCCAATGCAGTGCAGTGGCTAATATGGGGCAGAAATGCCTATTGTCTTACAAATGTGGAGATCATGCTCAATCCTGAGCACAAGCCAAATTCAGTTCAACTACTCTATTGACAAAAATTGCTAAGCACAATTTTACACCCCAGAAAATGCTTTTGATGCCCCAAGATTGATCAGAACTCTTACCAGAAAGAGGTGATTTCAGCATTAATGTGTTCATTGCAGAT
The DNA here is from genome assembly GCF_004798865.1 of Varanus komodoensis. NCBI lineage: Eukaryota > Metazoa > Chordata > Lepidosauria > Squamata > Varanidae > Varanus > Varanus komodoensis. Next base: position 28,311,100 of record NW_025335349.1, read on the forward strand.
TCCTGAGAACTGACTCTTATGTGTTCAGCTCCACCAAGTGTAATTTTAAAAGCTCACAGCTGCAGTCAACAGGACACGTTTCTTCATAGGCCGCCGCTGACACGGCTCCCCAGGCAAATCGCTAAATGCAAACAGTGTGGAAAGACCTTCCTGGAAAAATATCATCCGTGTCATGCCACCACATATTCATTTTTCTCATATGTCAATGGTCTTCTTTGATGTAAGGCTAAGTATCGGTTACTGTGCCATATGTCAGATGTCAGAAGAGCAAACCAAAGCATTTATCACCCATTCGGTATATTGCAATGGCAATACGTGCAGGTCTGAAGAGACAATCCGGGAAGGCACTTGCTGTCCTATCTCTCTCAGGAGTTTCCCATCCCAGCACATGAATCTGGAAGCAGGGGGGGTCTGATTCTGTCCAGGCCTGAATGCCACAGCACTACCTAAAAGCTACAATTAGTATATGGTGTGTATCAGGACACCTGTGTGAGCCTGTGCAGGTGTTTATCTGGCCTCTACCCCTTCCCTGCCCTCCCAACAGATGGAGGGCTCTGAGATCAAAGCCTTCTATCTGTCCAGAGCCCCATTGGCAACGCGTTTAACTTCTCGCTCTTCAAATCCACACACACTTGGGGGTGATGATGACCTCTCATCTCTGCTCCCCCTCCTAATCCCTTTCACAACCCTTTTTTGCTCCCCATGAGCTCCTCCAAGGGGTGGAGCAAAGGGAATGACTCAGGGACATATTCGCAGAATGTTCTTGTGGGGAAAAGTATATGGGGGACATTAAAATGTACATGGATTTTCCTACTATATGCATGTTTGTGAGAATCTTTAAAAACTGCAAACTGATGTGGAATTGGGTGGAATCAACTGTTGACTGAGAAAAAATGAAAACAGTGTAGAGAGTGAAATAGAGAGAATTCTCTCTCACACACACACCAAGCCATCTTTCTGTTCAAGCACTCACGAGATCGCACCCTGAGAGAGCATTTGTGTTAAACAATACAAAACCTATGAGCTATAATTATCTCAATGTCTTACGAAAAACATGTGGGGTAAATAGATCTATGGTGTTTCAAAATATGTAAGTGACTTATGAAGAAGATCATCTCAAAATGTTATAAAATTGTACCTGATGCAATTTCCGTTGTTTATTGCATGACTCATATGCATGAATTCAGGCAATGCTAATAGATCAAAATGAGATCCTTCTCCATAATCACAACTCTTCTTAGTTTGCACAAATGTTGCACAGTAAATCTGAGCTCAGAATAAGTCAGGTGAAAGACCAGAGGAACATCCTGTAACCTTGTCATAAATGCAACACATAGGTAAGGAAACTGAAGAGAAAGTCACAACCTGCATTATGCAAATGTTCTCTGAGTGAGCCAGCTTCCAATTGTTCAGTCCTGGCAAGGAAAAGACGCGGATCAAGAAGGGTCTGGAGCAGTTTGGGCATGCGAGGCTTTGCGGCAAGGATGCTGCTTCTTCGGTGGGGGCTTCAGGGGCAGAAGCACTTGCGGACCTGGTTTGTGGAATTCAGGGTTTGGAGGCCCTCCCATTCTGACCGTGTCTGATTTCTAGATTCAGGTTATATCACAGGAAGGAGATCCGATGCTTCTGTGGGTGACGTTGTTGACTCAGCTAGTCCCTCTCAAGTTGCAACGCTGTGCCAGTCACTTTTCAAAGCTTGGGCCTTGACACCAGCTCTCAGGGTGGGTTATCAGGGCTGCACTGGTGGTCAGTGGAGGAGACTTGAGATGATCCACTCACTCCCAACTCCAACTCAAGTTGTGTCAGGGAGCAATGAGCAAGTGACTTGATTCATGATTTCTACTGTTCTTATGACTGAGTCTCGGGGCGATCTCGGTGGAAGGCATCTGCAATGGCTGGAGGGCTGGCATAAACACAGCAGAGGAGGAGGAGTGGGGAAGGAGTTTCAAAGGAGCAGGACAGGATAGGGAGGAGGGAGTTGTGATGGGGGAAGGGAAGACAAGGGCTGGGTGGGTTACAACTTTCCCACCCCACACATACACTGCACTAGCACCTTCCTTTTTTCTGTTAAATTTGGCTCTCGAGACTTGAAGGTAAAGCCTTGAAACTTGACTCAAGACTTGGAATACAGGACTTGAACTCATCACTGCTGATAATCTGCCCATTACAAGTTCTGAATTAAAAGGGCTGCTTTTGAAGGACAGATATCTTTCTCTTAAACAGAGAAAATGTTCACTTTGTAAATCTTCTTCACTACCATTATTTCTCTTTTCAGCTTAATTCCATCCTTTTCCTGGTTAGTGCTTGCTTTTTTGACTCCCTAGGAAATTGCTTTTTTTTTATTTCCTAGGAAATGTAGTGAAAGTGATTGGTAAAATGTAGTGAAAGTCACAATGGTATAATAAATAAATAGTATAATGAAACAGATCAGGCTTTCTTTTTCCATCACAGATGGAGAACATAGCCAATGCTGAGTGAGAGCAATGCCTTCTGGATACCCATGGGTGAGAGGGTGAAACTGAGAAGCATATTTAACAAGGTATTTCATATTGTGCCTGGTATTGCATAATGGAGTTGTGAATGCTACAAAATATTAAAATGAGTTGACCCCAATTTCACGGATGGTGCTAGAAATACAGAGTTTTTGGCTCCCAAATTGTGCAAAACTTGCAAGCACATTTGCAAAAGCTAAAAAACAAAGATCCATGTCTTTGCCCTTGGCCGCCTTTTGACCGTTGGGTGGGAAAGGTGTTGGAAGCCCATTGAGCTCAGACAGAATGAGTTTTGCAGTGCTGTTCCTCCCTAACAGATGACAAAATCAAGCCAATGCTTCCTGAGCCAGGGTGGGCCACTGGACTAGTAGTGTTCCAAATCCCCCACTCGTCCACACAGCTCACTGAATTACCCTAATCCAAGCACAGTTTTCTCAGGCTCATCTACTTGATTGGTTTGTTGTAAGGATAAAGTGGGAGGGCCATGTGTGTTCCTTGAACCCATGGAAACAAAGGGTGTCTAGAAGACTTATAAATACATAATAGATGGACCAAACATTTCATCCTCATCCAGAGCCAAGGATCTACTGAAAAGGGAGGCATATTTTGAAGATGCTCACACAATTCAGCTCAGCCTATTGCTAATGCAGACACTATTTACAAAACTCTTGCTGCAGATTAGTCTTATTGAAAAGAAGTGGAAAAGCACACAAAGCAGGGGGAGATTTAAGTCTGCTCTGTAAACTAGGAAAGTGCACTGGATCTGGTAGAAATTTAATTTATCGGGGAATCTCCAGACTCTGCATTCTTGAAGAATGCAAGGATGGGAAAATGAGATGGCCATTCTTCCAACATCTTCAGTCTTTAAACCTTAAACTGGTTTTTGATCATCATAACTCCAGAGGCCATGCATCACTCCTTGTTTGGGTCTAGAAGCTGGGAAGGATGCCTCCCTCCCTACACAAAGGGTTGAAGTCTTACTGTCCACAGAAACAGCTGCACCTAGCCTTCTGAAATGTTGCAGATTTCTTGCTTAGATCTGCCTTGAAATGTTTTGTCATTTTTAGATAAATGATTCTCAAGGAGCATGAAGAGATAAGCTTGTTCTCTCTTGCACACCCTTGAAATGTAATGGGAAATGTCAGCTGCTCCAAAGGTTCATCCTTGTTTCCACACACTGAGAGATATGGCCCTCCCTGTCAGAGCCCAAATAGGCACTTTCTTCTGAAACTCCTGCAGTCTTCCTGTAAAACAAGGCAACCAGGACTAACCTAGGGAACTTCATAGTTATGCTCTTCTGTTGCTGGAGAGCTACTGAGGGCCAGCCATGGAGAAGCACCCAGAGCTTTGGTCTCTTTCCAGGCCGCAAGGCAATGCCTCCAACCAGGGGAGCTCATTTGTTTAACCGTTTACCTGTCTTCAAGGGCAGCTCCATGAAAAGCACATACAGTAGTCCAAGTGGGAGGTTGCCATAGCATGGTCACCCTTGCTAGGTTCTGCTCATCCAAGTAAGGGCGTAGTTGATGGACCAGATGAAGCTGGAGGAAAGGGCTCCTTACTACAGCAGTCACTTGGCAATGCAAAGATAACTTTGAGTTGAGGGTCACTCCCAAACTACGCCCCTGTCTCTCTGTCCCGGTACCAGTCTGTGGCCTGTTAGGAACCAGGCTGCACAGCAGGAGGTGAGTGGTGGGCAAGATCCAGGGTTCAAATTTTAGAGTAAATTTAAAATCTCTTTAAAATTTGAATTATGCTCCCGAGTTCAAAGGGCAGGCACAGAGGAAAAAATGTGGTTGCTGCATAAGCATCATCAGTTGTGTGCCCAAGTCATCTCTCGTCTCTTGTTGCATCAGCACCCTTTCACTGCATGCCTTTTTGATCCATTTGAAAGCCCTTTCAATTGTTCTCAGTGCCTTGTAGGTGAGTGCCCTTTTTGCTTGTTCTGAGGGGCTTTTAAATGCCTGCCTTCCCAATTCTTCTCACTGCTTCCTTGATCTTCTTCAGTCCTTTTATTTTATTTTATTTATTTATTTATTTATTTATTAAAACATTTCTATGCCGCCCCTTTTAACTGCCTGCCTTCCCACACATTTTCACTGTCTTCTCAATCCTCTTCTGCTTCACCACTCCTCACTAAAAAAATTTGGACAGTTCCCTTTCATTATACAGTACTGTACATATTTGCATATTATATTGACTGTTTTCAAGTTTTAATTAATACATTTTGCATTTAATTAATGCATTTGTTATTTTTGCCTTAAATTATGTGTATTCACAGTTTAAGTTTCTTGAGGTGGGTATCGTTCAGGGTCTGGGAACAGATTAATTCACTTTCCATTATTTCTAATAGGGAACATACCTTTGGACTTCAAATGATTCAGAGTTCAAACAGCCTCCTGCAATGAATTAAGTTGGAAGGATGAGGCACTACTGCAATGCGCTTGACTCATCCCGAAACCATCCCGCCTGCCCTAGTCAGTGGAAAATTTGTCTTCCTTGAGACCATTCAAAAGTCTGCCAAAAAGTCTGGGGACTCCTGCCTTAGGGAGAGTGCAATCCCGTCCAGAACAGGGCAAAGATCACTTACTATTTGAAAGCACTTGCCATTGTCAGCTGGCTTCAGTGAGGAAACTGAGGTTGTTTTGAAACAGGGTTCAAGAAACATTTTTGAAAAACAGATTTTCACATCTGTGTGGAACTGAAGCAAAGTTCAACAGGAGAGGCAGGGCCTCTGCATCACATCGAATAGACCATCAAAGTTTTAGAACAATTGCATGCTTTTATATTTTTTAAAACATAGAAAAGCTGCCTCAGAATGTTGACCAGATGGGAGCATCATGTTTATGGCTTTATCAAGCTATATGCTCACTTCTTTTCTTACAGTTGGCTCTGAAGGTGCAACTTTACATGATGGAGAATGCTGCAGTGCAATTAGAGGTGGAATCCCACACAGGGCACATTAATCGTCTGTTCTCACCTAGCTGCTGACCTGCTTGAAGGTATAACTGAATAATAGCTTCTGCAGAAGCTCGCTAAAACTAAGGCCACTGGTGTTATTTTGACAAAATATTGAAGCTCTACACAGAGGAGAGCATATTGTACATCCCTCAGCTTGCTCATTGTGTGCATGTGCGTGAATTTTCTTTTGTAAAACAAAAGACCTTGACTTCATACTATTCATATTAATAACAAACTCTACTTTATGGTTCCATCTGCAGGTGGCCTTGCCCTGAATTATCTCTGCTGGTTTGCAGCAGCAAATGATGAAGACAATAATGGATTCTATTAAGCAATTTTCTTAAACAATAGGAAAATCCATGAATATTCCTATTGTTTCATAACACCAGAAGGGAGCTGATGGTATCTGTTCACTCTTAAACAGCTGCTTGGTTTCATAGCAGAAAGACAAGTGGGATTAGGTTGTGAGGTTTCTTATCTATGGTCTTCCATAACTTTAGGTTTGGGGAGAATTTTGTTCAGCTTGCACCCAGTTCACACTTCTCAGATCATTCTACAAATCAGCGCACTGCTGCCTGTCAGGAACTGCATTTCTCATAATTTCAGCATGCAATTTCTAGAAATAAAAATGTATGCATATGGGAAGAGTTTATGCAAAAATCCATGTGTATTGTTTAAAATTATTTTATCTACTTATTTCATTTTTATGCTGTCCAGTAGCCAAGGCTTTCTGGGTGGTTGACAAAAGCTGAAATTAAGCAAATGTTTAAAAGACATACACGTTAATTTAAAATAATTAAAAACCAAATAAAACTATAACAGAAATTGCAATTGTATGATTTACCATAGAAGCATGGCAATGGTACAGAAGAAAATGGAATATATAAAAACAAAGTTAAAAAGTAAATTATTAACATTCTGGGAGAACAGAAAAGCCTTCACCTAGTACCAAAAAGAATACAAAGTAGGTGCACCCCTTTGAGGAGCTCATTCCAAAATTGGGGTGCCACAACCTCCCGGAAGTGACCCATCTCATTTCCTTTTGAAGGGGCTCCCAGAGAGATTGCCCAGAGGTGACCTCAAGTTCTGGGTAGGAACATATGGGAGAAGGCGATCCTTCAGGTAACCTGTTCCCAAGCTGTTTAGCACTTTGAATGTTAGTATCGGCACAGTGAATAGGGCTGGGACTTCAACCAGCAGCCGGTATAGCTGGAAGGGGACTGGAATAATGAATCCAGTGCCCATTAACAGTCTTGCTGCTTCTGTTTTGGATCAGTTGACGTTCCTGGTCCATTTTCAAAGGCAGTCCAGTGTACAGCTCATTGCAGTAATCCATACAAGAGGATTATTCCATAGATACATAGCAGAGGATGGAGAACAGAAGCTAGGCTCCCTCTGTCCAGGGAGAGTCATAGTTAGTATATCAGTTAAAGCTGTGGCTCCATGCCACAGCATTCACTTGTGCCTCAAATGACAATTTTGGGTGCAGAAGCACCCCCAAACTACAAGTCTTGTCATTTAGTGGGAGTGCAACCCCATCCAGGACAGCTTGAACATCAGCCAACCAAACAAACAGACAAACTCAGTCTTGTCTGGATTTAGTCTCAGTTTGTTAGCCCTCATCCATTCCATTACCAGGCTCAGGCACTGATTCAGGGCAGCCATGCCTCACCTGGGTTTGATGAAAAAGAAAGATAGAGCTGAGTGTCATCCACATATTGGTGACACCTCAGCCCATACCTCTGGATAACCTCCCCCAGGGGTTTCATGGTGATGTTAAATGGCAGAGGGGATAAAATGGGGCCCTATGGTACTACCTGGCACAACTACCATGGCGTAGAGCCATAATCCCCAGCACCACGTGCCGGAATCAGCTGGTCAAGCAGCAGCAGAACCCCTGCAGTGCAGGGCCTCCTTCTGCCAGCCTCTCCAGAAGGATACCATGGTCAATGGTATCAAAAGCCACTGAGAGACCATAAAAATCAACAGGGTTGCACTCCCCTTTCTCCTGGCAAAGGTCATCCCACAGAGTGATCAGCAGATTGAAGGAGCAATCCTATAATTACCAGGGCTGCTCTTCTGGTACTCAGCCAGCAGATGGAGTCCCAAAGCTGCCTCAGATCTTGATGTTAACACACTATTTTATGGTGGAATAGGTTCTCATAATTTGCTTCCCAATAACTTTTTCTATCCACTGTCAATCCATGAGTATACAGCCTATTTTGTTAGCCTAAAATTCAGTGAGCTGGAGTTCCGTTTCTATATAAAAAGATTACCATATAAAACACTGAACTGGGAACAGAGTCTCCAATCTGCAGTCCATAACTATGGTTAGATTCAGGTTGGCAGTTGGAAACTGCAGCGTGAGTTCAACATGCCTATTGAGAACACCCATGTGGCCCTAATGCTGCCATTGCTTAGCTCCAAGAACACAAGCAAGAAAGCAAGCAAAACCATTTGCACAAAGAGAGGAGAAGGGGTGACTGTGTGTACATGAGCTCACGCGGCATTCGCAACCTCCTGGCTGTGGTTAGGAAATGAGACGTTATAAAGATCAGCCACTACCTTGTAAACAGCTGCAGAATAAAACATGAACAGCAACCCTCCCAAAATATAGCATGCTTTTCTAAAACTTTAGCTCTCTGCTTAGATGGGTGTGGAAATCCATTCCACTTCTTTTCAGGTGAACATAATGGAGTCTGTCCTAAACATCTCCTTTCTCCTTTCCTTGCACTTTGAAATCACCCCACTTCCTTCAAAACCAGTCCATCTCCTTTCCACACCTCCCTCCCCAGGCCCCACACCTCCTCCCCATTAAACTCCTTTTCCTCTAATGATGGACTTCATTTTTATCCTTTTGGGCAAAGGATGGTGAGAACTACACTTGGGCTTGTCAACAGGTAAATCAAGCTCCCAAGAGAAAAAACCAGGAGGAAAACAGATCTATAAGCATCCTTCACAATGAAGCCTTGGTTATGTGCAAGTTTCCCTGCGCTCTGCAGCTACTGTGGTTAAGGGAGTGCTGAAGGTGAATGGACCTTGGATGAGACATGATTGATTTTTCAGGAGGATCTATTTTAATAGTCACTCCTTCCACTCGGGTGTGTGCGCACGTGAATGCATTTAAGCCATGTGCCTGGGAGCGGGAGGGGAAACACCTCGGGAAGTTTACAGGGGTCTCATTTTGTGTTTATGGATTATTGTCAAAGGTGTTTGGGTTCCCTGTCAGCCTTGAGCCAAGGGATAGGGCTTTGTCATTGATAATTGTGAATCCACTGCTGCTTAATGAGACTTCTAAAGATCTGTGGCTTCTTATCGACACAGCAAGAACAATTTATTCAGAGGGCACATGTACTTTGTTACCTTGCACAGACATCCACTGTGTTCCATCACAGAAGAGATACATCCAGTGTTGTGAGGTTATCATTCATCATTGCAATAACCACTACTCACAAGTGATTGTAGGTACAAAGACTGCATCCCTGGGAAAAGAGAAATGAGGATGCTTTCTCCAGTGTGGATGGGAGGGTCTTGACTGGATTCTACTATGTTCCTACACATTGTGAGGTGTGTGTGCATGTATGAGAATGTATATATATTACTTTCTGCAATAATTGTTCAGGGGACTGTCTGACTTCTAATATTCTGTGATGGCAAAGCCCCCACTTCTTAAAAGCAGGGATGCTCTAGCTATATTGCTGTTGCCTTTCCTAATAAATCAAACATCACTTAGGTCTCCCCAAGTTAAAAAAAAAGATTCTAGTTAGTGGTTTAATCTAACCATGACTCATCAGAATTTTAATTTTTGAAACTGATTTGCCTAAATTCAGAATGTGCAGCTCTAAAGTAGATATGGGAAAACCAGCAATTTTTGAGTTCATCTAAATTCTCCAAACATCATTTTGAAACTTATTTCAGCTTCTTCTTTTCATTTTTTACATTTTTCATCTCCTTCAAATGGAAAAAGATGCACTTTGAAAATGGGAAGGGTTCAAATTTCTGTATATATTTCTCCAAAATCTGCATGTCCCCCCTCCCCACACATTTCACGCAACTAAAGTGTGAAAATGTATTGGTTTAAGAACTTTGCCCAACTAGTCTCTCAAAATTTCCCATCCAATTTGTGTTTGCAGAGGAATTGATGGGTTGATTTCACCAAATGCTCCAGGAGAATGTGCTGCAGTACAGAAGACTCAGTCCCTGGTGTCTTCAGGGGAAAGACCAGATAACAGCCAGGCCATGTGAGAGACCTGTGCCCACCTGTGACCAGGCAGGATGGAAAAACCACCTCCTGAGGTAGCATAAGGCAACTCTCAATGTTCATCTAGCACCACCGGTCATCTGGCTGCCTGTTCTCCAGCAATGACACAAACCATTTGGGATTTCAGTGAAGAAATGCCTGCCCTTTTCATGTATATTTTTATCATATTGGCTTCAGCTTTTCATTGACATGTTGTAGCATTTCAATAAGACTTAAAATACAGGCATCTTTACCTGCTCTGCCTCAACTTTCCATCCTTCTCAGCAGGGAAGATGAGCCAGCATTATTAGTTCTGTTTGACAAGTGTTTATTTAAATGAATGGGTTGAGATGCATTCATTTTTTCAGGATTTTTTAAAAGTCTGATTTGATTTGATTTCCTGGTGCTGCGCTTTTTTGAGTTGCCTGCAAAATCTTCTTCCTCTTCCCAGATGGACTCAGCTACAGACCAGTCTGAATTTATTGTCGGAAACATTTCTCTCTCTCCCATCCCCAGTGGAAAAAAAAGCAATGAAGGATTTATAGAAGTGAGGCTTAAATTGCCTTTGAAGGATATGAATGATGGCATTCATCATGGAGAAAGAAAATGATACATACATACATTAAAGGATATAAAGAGTTACTTCCCAATTGTCTTGTGTATTACCTAGTAAATTACGTTGCGTGTTATACTAGGTAAAAAGAACAATTATCCACTTTAGGATTTGATCTGGAACATTGGTTTCCATCTGATGGGCTGGGATGCAGCCTGACCAAAAAATGGATTTCACCAGCAGCACTAAAATGATGCACAAGCACGGAAGAAGGGGATGAAGAAAGGGGATGCATGGTGCATATCTGGAGTGAAAGTCAATCTGGCATCTGAAAAAGCTGAAGACTGCTAGTCTAGAGATGAGAATACTGTTGACTGAGCTTGCCAGTGAACAGTAGCCATAAAATAAATTAGCCCAGGATCTGCTGTAGCCTAAGCCTACCGGTTCCCTGCCATGGAATCCATCCAGCAGCATTTTTCTTCTGAGTACAATAGGTTGTAACTTGTGGACAATGGATCAAAAAGAGGGTACAGGGAGGGAAGGAGGGACGTTGCCTAAGTCTGATACCTGATAGATGTTCACCTCCAAGTGGCACCTTTATGGTGAGTGTCCATTCCTAAGACTTACCACGCAAAGGTGGTGGAAACCAGGGAGAGCATATGGACAGCTTTGGAGTTCACCTGTCTCATCCACTAGGAGTCACATCCTCCACACCAACAAGTGTGTGGGCTTAGAGGCAGGATAGGAATTTAGGGGGTCACCTGAATAGATCTTAGGATAGTCACCTGCAGGACCCTGGTTTTAGTCATTCCCACACATTTATTTCCCCTGCAGATCCTTCTCTTAAAATTAAATACACACAGTTCTTGTTCAATACAGCTCCTCTACCTTGGTTCTTTATACTTAGTTTATCTGCACACTTTTCAACTCTAGGTTTGACCAGGAAGGTTCAATGTGTAATAGTTTAAACAAAAAACAACAACAAAAAACTTAGATTAAAAGTATTGATCTGTTGATGCACTCAATATTTTCCTACTACTTTTTCAAATAATGCTCCCAAAATGGTCCATAAAACTTGAACACCACAAGACAAAACAACTTAAAAACTCAAATCAATCTTATAAAATTTTCAAAGTAGGACAATACATCCTAACAATGCATGTTCAGAGATAATAAATTACACTTTAGCAGGCTGGGAAGCCTAGGAAATGTCACTTCACCCTGACCCTCCAAACAACACCATCACCTCTTTTATACCTCAGTTTAACAGGCACATTGGGACTTCTGGTTTGGGCAGGGGAGTGGATGTAGCCTCATCCAAGCTCTGCAAGGTAACAACAAGTTTAATTTTACCTTCTCTCAAGGCAACGTTCAGTTCCACATACTAACTTTATTGGCTAAATCTTGCAAATTCCAAGTGCAAGATAGGAATTTAACAGACACATCCTGCAAGGCATTCCCACAAGGACCAACCCGCTGGGTCATAAGATCATTCCCTGAGTGTTCACTCACTATGTACAGCGGTCTGTACAGCTGAAACAGCCAAGGCAGGGTGGAGTGGGGAAACCTGGCCTTCATTTTCTGATTATACGGTGGCTCTGAAAACACAACTATCTTTTCTTCATAGGAGTAATTAGAGCTATTAATGAAGGAAAGAGGAGTTATAAGGGATGCTGTTGGTGTCCATGTGGATAACCCGGCCCCATCTCAAGGAAAAAAAAAAAAAAGGGTATGCATGTTGGACCAAAGTAGTCCTTCCCCCAACTTCCTAAACCCACCAGAAATATGGAAGAGATGACCTCGGAATCTTTTGTGCTTATATGTACATATATTTGACATTTGGGGCTAAGGAAAGGTGTTCTGTTTATTCCAACATAGCCACACACAACTGAAGTGCATTCCTTCTGGTGCTCTGATCTCACACGCACCTTGACATCACCCAGTGTCCCTTCATCACTCGCGATGCAGTGACGTGGAACGCTGCCTCCTTCTCCAAGATGGCAAGAATTCAACAAGTGCAAGATTCTGCACCACTGCACCTCTCTGCGGTGAAAGCAGCTCCTTTTGACTGTTGCCCTATTATGCAGGTATGAGGCAGAGATCCTTTGTCAGGGAAAACAGGACCGTCCTTAATGAGACCGTCAAGACATATAGACACTAATTGTTAAATATAGACTATATTGCTCCCTCTGATTTTCTAAGGTCAAAGAGAATGTGCTCAAATATTCTCCTCACCATTTTCTCCTTCCTATTATCCACTTGGAAATTATGATAACTTCCTCTTCTATTCATTGTTCTGTCTTGCTCACATTCTTCTTTGAATAAATGGTGGCTTTATTTTTCTAAGCTATATTCTCCCCTTAAATATAATCCTCTTCTTTGCCTTGACTGTACCAGCAGCATAGTCTTTATTTAGAGTTATTTATTTATTTAGATTTCCCTTATGCCCACATTCTTCTTGCTGTTGTTTTTTTCATGTGTTTTCTAAAGAAGGTCTTTTATTGTACTGAACCACCTTTCTCCTGCCCCATTACCATAGTTTTCTTTGCTTCTAAAAATCGACACGCATGTTTTCATATTTATTTGTGGCTTTTTATCCACAGAGAAAGAGAAGAAGCTGTACTAAACTCTCAGTAAATAACTTGGATGTTCAAAATGAGACACTTCTTTTCCCCCCACATTTCTTTAATTGAGTATTCATTCTTTTCAAAATGCAGACTTTCTTTTCAGCATGTGTGTGTGCATGTGTGTTATAAGTCAAGCTTAGCTTTGATTCAGGAATAAGCATGTTTCATTTCAAAGGTGATGCAATGTTTACCGTGAATTCCCAAACAGATTTCTGTATATCAAAATGTGCACTAATTTATATTGCTTTTCAATGACTATTTCCCCAAAGGGGGCATTAAAAATATTAACATCTGAGATTACAGGACCACAGAAACACTCAGATTGATGAGGTTCCTCACGTGAGCATAAGTACATAATTAAAAGACAAATTAAATACGGTTTTGCAGTTATGGATGGTCTGGGGTAGTTTTCTCCAGCGTACAAAAGGATTTACACTTGTTTCCTCCACAATGACAATGCTGTGTCGCGATAGCATTGTGTCATTGTCCTCACCAGCCCTTCCGTCAGTGGCTGACGTCACCTGGAATGAGTTGCCATAAGGATGCTGATGGCAACCAGCTCAGCCCATAATGAAATGTCATTCCAGTTCATCAGCAGCTTGTTGTAATAGCTGATGATATTCCTCATGATCCATGACTCTTATGGGCAGGTCTGGAAGAGCTCTCTTTACGGCAGAGATCTTATCAGATCAACTTAACATGGAGGGGTTCCCTGTTGCAAATGGAGAGCAACGCAAGCACTTTCCTGAGTTTCAGAACTGATCCTGAGAACGTCTCAGTCTGGCCGATTCCCACACCCTACAAAGGAATCGCACAACCTTGTACATGCTTCACAAAAGTAAGTCCCCCTGAATGTAATAGTGATTGTCTCTATTTTAAAATGCCCACAATGGTACCTCACATTGATGCCATGCTCATATGGATGTGACACATTAAGTAGGTCCACAAATGAATAAAGCCATAATCTCTTTGAAGAGGGAGGTGTTGCCTGCTTGACTTGCACTTGGTAATACAGCTCTCATTACACTGTCAAAAATGGAATTGAGAAATTACACAAAACTTCAAGAAATTGGGCCTGTTTTGATAATACTAGATTTCATTGCTTTTGCATTCATCCATTGTACACATCTTTGGAAAATGTCCATTATTTTCCCTTTGATTTCTGGGCATTTTTCAAAGCATAACCCTTTTCTGACACAATTTTCCAGTGTTCACGTGCTGTTGAGTGCACTTTTTTGGTTCATGAACCACATGTGGATGCAGTCACTCTTCTCTTTCCCTTGTAGTCAAAGTGGAGGAAAAAGGACACAGGATACTCAGCAGCTGAGGCTAGCTATGCACCCTCAGGCAAACCCTCACTTGCTCTTAAAATGCAAAGAGCATCCCTGAATGTACATGTGCAACTTAGCCTAGGAATTTACATGCAACACACAGAAAGCCAAAATGTTCGTTTTGCTGAGAGTACCTATCTGGAGCTATTTCCTCCCCTTGCCCCAGGCTGGAGATTCTTCCTTGTTTTGTTTTTAGTAGGAATATCATTTCTATCACATAAAATTTATCTGATGCTCTTTGCGCTCAACATTACAACTCTCTGTGGAGATTACAGGCCAAACTCACAGTGAAACTATATGTACACACTGGTGCAAACTGCAGTCCAAACTTGTTCATCTGTAGCTACTCCAAGTCATATTCCTACTTTACGAAACAAGGCCAACTTTTCTACCACCAAAAGACTACTTTCGTGCCATTGTGCCTTTTCTAATGTATCACACTTACTTTGTGCTGCAGATCATCTTGTCTGCCCCTCAGTTCATTAATTCCAGACATCCCATTCTGTCATGCTTTTGTTCTCTAAACAGTTACATCATTTGCTCAGGTAAATTAAATTGCCTGAAAGGTTTTTTCTCGAAGATTATTTACACCATTCTTACTCTGGGGCACCATTTTTGGAAGGTTCAGGTAGAAGGGTTTCCTTTCCCCTGCCCTCCACCTATGTTGTTAATTAATATTGATTTGAACTATCTATGATTTTGTAACTTCTGGTCATGAATAGCAAAATTTTAGATTTTAAAATGAATACGTAGTCTGTAAGTTGAGTTTGAAGGATATTCATAAAAAAGAATTTTGGCTTTATTCCTATATTTACCTACCTGAGAGTACATCCCATTACTTCACAAGTGGGGCTTACTTCTGAGTAGAAATGGAAAGGCTTGTATGGTGCGCCTACAATACCAAGCACTCTTGCCTAGCAGTATGGCAAGGCTTTGGCCAATAATTCACTTTACTGGAGAATCACTTGGAGGAAATGTTGCAAGTCGTTGAGTGAGCCCTTGCCACCTTTTCCTCTGAAATGCCCCCCTCCCATACCACCCAGTAAATCTTATAATCATGACTGTAACTTCCTGTGCTCACAGCTCTTGACTTTAGGTTGGCAAATGGGGAAATTGACAGTATCCCTAATCAAACAGATTTCATATTGAGAACTTCAGTTGCTAAACACCGCCCCCCCCCCGTGTGTGTGTGTGTACATACAAAACATGTCACTTCTTGCTTTTGACTGAGCTTTTATGATACATTGTTTTTATTTGGTTGATAAATAAAAGGCATTCTTGGCATCGTACTGGAAGATGTTAACAGACAGGAAATGTACCTGATGCTGCACCTAATCACAGCGGTGAGGATTGCATTTGCTCAATATTGAAAAAGTGAGGAGCTACCCACCGATGGATTGATTCTAAGAAAGATCTTGGACTGTGCAGAAATGGATAGATTGACTTTATCATTGAAGGAGAAAGAGGATATTGACTTCTATCGAACTTGGGATTCTTTCTATAATTGGCTGGAGAAACGGGATTTGGCGTAAACTTAGAGATGTTTTCAAATTATTATAAATTGATTTGAATTTGACTTTAGAATGTTTAAAAAATATGTAGTAGGGGGTTGACCCAGTAAATCCGATGTATGTGATGTTTGATGTTTTTAGTGTTAGTTTAAAATTTTAATAAAATAAATAAGTAAAAGATAAATAAAAGGCATTCTTACAAAATTAGAAGCATTCTAATTTTCCACGGAGAAAAGTTGAATTCAGATGATCAGGTCTGTTGCATGCATAAGGTTGTCTCCACTTTTACTCATGCTAAGAATAAATCCATTGAAATACATGTCACTTGAGTAAGTCCTGTCTAACAACTCTTATTGATTTCAGCGGGTGTACCCTAACTATGACTGTAGCTGGATCTAAACCATCATGACCAGCATGGAATTCTTAGTGCCCATCACAGGCAGAAAGTGTAAAGTGCCTCATAGACCAAGGCTTGTTGCAGCTGATATGCATACAAGAGAAAATTGGTATGGCCGTGTAAACAGCTGCTCTATCCACAGGGCCATGCTATAATTGTGCTATCCGCTGGCACAGGATTTCATTGAATCTTGAACAGTTTGGAGTCCCCATGCTGCCCTTCATGGTGAAGTCTTTGGTGTATCCCCAGAGCCTTCTGTGTCATCTAAGGAAGGACTTCTTCATACAGCACATGGGGAGACATGATAGAGTTGCTAAAAATTATGCATGGAGAACATGAAGAGAGAGACATTTCTCTCACCATTTCTCTCAAAATACTAGAACCCAGAGGGGTTGCCCCATCATGCGAATGGATAGAAGATTCAAGATGTAAAAGGAAGGACTTCTTTACACAGTGCATAAGAAAAATAAGAATTCACGTCCACAAGATGTAATGATGGCCGTCAGTTTGGACGGAGATTGGACAAATTAATGGAAAATAAGACTAGCCATGGCTACTAGGTCCAGTGGGTGTGTGCTAGTTGCAGTATCAGAGGCAATATGCCCATGCACACTAGTTGCTGGGGATCATGGGCAGGAGGGTGCTATTATATTCATGTCCTGCCTGTGGGCAGCTTGTTTGTTTATTTTTATTTTATTTCAAACATTTTTACTCCATCTGGTATCCAAAAATGAATCTCTAGACGGCTTACAAAAGACCAAGACCATGACAGCACTAGGAAAAGAAATCCAATTTTAAGAAGTGCCATAAAGGAATTCTATGTCATAAAGTAAAGGCCAATTGACCATTAAAATATTGGGTAAATAAAACAGTTTTGGCCTGGTGCTGAAATGAATAAAGCTTGCTGGCTGCTGTGTGAACAGAACACTGGGCTAGTGGATGGCTCTAGATGGATCTAGCACAACTCTTTTTTATCCTTCTGTTCTTAAGGAAGGAGAGACGCTGATTGGCTTTGCATGACATGACAAGCAACCAAACCTAAAAGGCAATGGCTGCCTGTCATGTCATGCAAAACCAGTCTTGGTTAGCAACCCTTGGTTCTTACTGCAGATACCAACCACAAGAAGAACCAACAACTTGCTGTAAGGCCTGTTTGACCCACAATGGAGTGTGATGTCATCTCGGACCAGGATGAATTGGGATCAAGTCCTTGGCAAGCAGTAGTGGCACAGAGTAGAGAGGTCATTCCTGTCAGCACTTCAGAAGGTCTCCTCTTGAGCAGGAGGCAGAAATTCCCAATCCACTTGGGGTTGCTTCCCCCATTCTCAGGACAGGAGTACTGAGTGGATCTGGCATTCATGCCACCTCCTACCTCTAGCTCAAGAGTAGACCTCCATTCAGCTCCCTTGCCTGATCTTGGCTACACAGCTTCTTGCCTGAACATGGAACTCTCAAGCAGGAAACAGGGATCCACTCTATGTTGCTGTCCTGTGGATGGGACAGAGGCATGGAGCTGATCCAACTCCTGCATCAGGAAGCCTCCCCACCCTCCCTGCTGTGCTTCCAGGCATGATAGGAGGGGCCCTTTGACAGCTGTGGTGAACTAAAACAGGCCTGTGTTTGCAGCTTCATTCCTTCTGTTGTGCCTCCTCTGATGTCCCTGGGGGGAAAAGAGGGCAAGAGGGGAGGGAGCAAACCACCCACAACATGCCCCATCGTCCCAGAGACTGCCTGTGTGTGCCTGGCACTTAACAGCAAGCTGTTTTGAAGGGCTTCCTTTACATGTGATGGGAAGAGAGCACAGAAAATAGAGCTGCATGAGTGGAAGGTGCTTGGTTGAGTGGCAGGGCACGTGCTTTGCCTGCCGAAGGTTCCATGTTCCATTCTCAGGATCCCCAGGTAATCGCACCTGCAGCAGTGGGGCTGGACATCTGCTCTGGAAGAAGCGGTGGAAAGCAGCAGCTGTGCAGAAAAGGCAAAGCTGAAAGGAATGGACCAAGACATCTAGTGGCCAAGCTTGGTTGAAGTTAACTTCCTGTCATGATTTCCTGGACATCATAATCAGACCAAAACTGAAAATGGAACCAAATTAGGGGATCCTCCTCAGGGGATATATCAAGGGAATTTTGTGAAAACTCAGAACATTTCCAAAAAATGAGCAATTTCTCTTAGTATGCAGGTAGGAATGGCACCAGCACTTGGAGTATGATGTTCTCTCCAGAATCCAACCCTTCTGGTTCTGTCATTTTTCATGGACCCCCCCCCCCTTGATGATTCTATGGTCTTGCCTGAGAGAGTCCTCCAATGCACTGCACTTTTTCAGAGGTTTTCAGAGATGGATTTCTCTAGGTGCAGCATCCTTTCCTTCCTCAGTGGATAGCTGCAGTATCACACAGAGTGGCTATCCAAGTGTTCCACTCTCCTTCAGAAGCCCTCTTGAAGTCCCATTGTAGTGACTGAGGAGAGAGCCTCTAGCATCCTCTAGACAGAATTACCCCACACCCAGGAAGACTCCTCTGGCACTAATGCTGATGTCTTTTTGGGGACAGCTGAAGACTTTTTATTCTTTGCCCAGAACTTCCAGCATGTCAGCTAAACTCACTGATAGGCTTTTTTGCATTTCAGTGGCTTTAGTGCTTCGATCTGTTTTTATTGTTCTGTTGAGTTAATTTTATGTATCACTGGTTTTATTCATATTTCTTTTATTAGGCTTTTGTTAGTTACCCTGGGAATTTTGAAAAACTGAAGGACAGCGTATACATATCTTCACAAAAGGTAAACTAATGCAGGGTTGGCTGCAAGTTGACCGCTCTCTAGAGCTGTGAGGACCAGGATTAGCTAAGAGGGCTTGCTGTGGAGATGAGGCCCAGCTTTCCCGGGATGCAGCCTTCCCAGGCAGACTGTTCTGATCCCAATGGTGAGATGAACAGGGTGGTAGGAGGGAGTTGGCAAAGTCAGAGATAACCAATAAGGTTAGTAAGGCAGCATCGGAGAACCAAACTGTCTTGGGTATAGGCATAGGGAGGTAGATCTGTCTCACACGGAGGGGAGGGAGGCTGGTCCTAGACTCGTTAGGCCATGCCAGGCCTAATGGGCAGACCAGTTGTACAACATCAGCTGCTTCCAACAGTTGAACCACTCCGAGGGTAAGGTTGGGAAACGAAGGTGGACAGAAGCTACCATCACAGATCAGGGGAATTGTTACCTTGATTAATGGAACATGTTAGCAGCGCTCTTAGGAAATGCTCAGTAACAGAACAAAAGTTCTTAAATTTATATAACAGACTGTATTTTATAAGGTTCTACTTGGATCTACTGGAAAAAAAGTGGTGGTGGGGAAATGTGTCCACAAGCGTTGCTGACTGCTTTCGTGGTTGATCCATCTCCAGATCCTCTTCTCAACTCAAGGGAAAGGGTATTGGACATGGTGCTGATCTTCATGGTTTAAAATGGTTAGGAACTTCCCAGAGAGCTCCAGCTGTGGGATGTGTGGCTGTACAGAAATAAATAACTGAATGCAACTGGAGTGTTGGTATGGGCTTTGGTCGGATACACCATCTGAGATGGTTTGAGGTCTCAAGGACAAACTACACATTGCTTTCTGGGCATACAGTAAACTTGCGGAGTCCAAAGAGCAGCCATGGGCTGGTGAGGAGGAGAGAATCAATGCCTGGACTATAGCAGACCAGGGAAGTGTGTCTGAACTTTCAGCCATCCTTAGGTCTTGATGACACCCACCCCCAACAATGTACTATTAGCCTGCAGAGGAAAGCTTCCAGTGATGCTGGTGGTATCCTGAGGGCTAATACTAGTGTCAAGGTGTCTGTGTGTATGTTTGTGTGTGGCCAGGTCATTGTAACCACAATGCAAACAAACAAACAAACAAGTAAATAAAAATGAACTCCACCTTGCTCCAGCCTCGTAGCCTTTTGGATTTTAAAATAAATATGTGCATTGCAGATGGGAGAGGGAAATCTTTTTATTTTTCCTTGTTTTTGTTTTCAGTTTTGTTACAACTTTTTGAAATGCACAATAGAAATAGTAAATAAATGTTCACTATATCCAGTGTGGTGTAGTGGTTAAGAGGGTGGGACTGGGACTCAGGCGATCAGGGTTCTAGTCCCCGCTCAGCCATGGAGCCAGCTGGGTGACTTTGGGCCAGTCACAGACTCTCAGTCCAACCTACCTCACAGGGTTGTTGTTGTGGGGATAAGATGGAGGAGGAGAATGATGTAAGCTGCCTTGAGCCCTTTGCAGGAAAAAGGCAGGATATAAATCAAAAAATAAATAAATGCCTACATAATCGTTATCCGGCGTTGTTATTTGTTTTTTGGCGCCAGGCGAAGACCTTTTTATTTAAGCAGTATTTTAAATGTTAATATTATTGAATTTTATTTGGCCAGGGCGGCTTGTTTTATAGTGTATCTTTTATATTATATATTTGTATTTTATTGTATATATTTTAAAATGTTATTTTAATTTTTTGTTGTAAGCCACCCCGAGGCTTCGGCGAATGGGGCGGCATAAAAATGTTTTAATAAATAAATAAATAAATAAATAAAATTAATGCAGTGAGTACTTTGACTCTCATGTAGTTCATCTTAACTCATAGACTGTTTTCCTGTTCCTTGAATAAATGGCCTTTAAATCTTCCATGCCAGGACATGTCTTTTCTTCCCCTCCACTATTGCCAGATGCTCCATATTCATGGAAATTTAACTCAGGATATGGGCCCTTGATGGAGTCTTGATAGCAGCAGAAGAAATCAGAGTCCCAGCTCTGACCTTGGAACATGGTCTGAGGATGGTGCTGAGATTCTGAACATGGAGTCCCCTCCCTGTGTCCTAGCAGCTCTATCACGGAGGGTGTAGCTCTGAGGTTTTGGGAGCAACCAAATGGGCTTTGGTGGCCATTCTGGGCATCAGGAGTGAAGGATCCCTCTGGTGGCACCCCAGCCACCTCTTTTCATGCTTCAGTGCCAACATTGGCCATCAAAGTGTTCTGAAGGGCAGGAGAGTCATGGAGGCAACCTTCACCTCCATACACCTTCTGCCTTTTTTAGGATACTCACAATCCTTTGACTTTGGAGGGTTCCATCCAGCCACACTGGCTAGTGCTGTCCATGGAATGTTAATATTAAAGTTATGTTTTCTGCTTACTATTGATGGTGCTGTGAGATCAATGCAATTTCATTTTTTTATTATATGTGCATTTAAGAGCATTTGAAAATGATAATCTGAACCAACCAAAAGCATTATTTGCATTCTCTTGGGCAGCAAGATTCTCCCCTAATCCATATGTAGCCACCTCAGGGATAACAGCATGTTTTATTTTGCTGGCTTCTGCCAAGGATATATATTCAAAGATCTTTGTTTAGCTTCAAAGCCTCAAAGAAAATTGAAACATGCTGTTCAGTGGTTTATACCAAAACAAAAGAATTAAGATGAAACAAAGTCATTATGCGATCTATCATTGTCACTATAGTAACTTGCTTTCCCCTAATTTTCAGGGAATACATGTGCTGAAATACATAATGGAAAATTCTATTTGACTCATTTGAAAGATCCAGATTTGATACATATGTGGCAAACATTATTTATCATAGCTGTATCTAGAGGTGGATGAAATGACGATTTTCGTATTCACCCAGATTCTCCGAGCATCAATTTGATCCTCATACCTCCTTCAGTCTCCATGAGCACTTGTGATCACAGTTTTGATGTGTGCAAAAGGGAAAGTGGTGCAAATTAAATGTGATTAATGGGAAAATGGAGCAAAAAAAGAGTACTTTTGCCAAGTTGTGCAACTTCCCCCCAAAGCTGTACCACATCCATCTTCCAAGGAGATCAGGATGATGTAGTCCCCTTTCTTGGTCATCAAACAACCCTGTAAAGCAGGTTAGTTTGAGAGAGATTGGTAGATAGTTCCCAGGGGAATTTTATTTCCCAAGGGAATTTCACATCTATTCAATCTTGATTGCAGGTATGGGGAAGTTCTTGTTCTATGGGTGAGATCTAGCCCCCTCCACGGAGTTCTCATTTGTCTTACAAACTCCCTTTGCTGTTGTTTTGATAGTTTATCAGCGATGAAAGGATAGTTGAAGGCATTTAAACTTTGAATATCCTGCTCTTAAAATACCCTAAATAAAACTGAGTTGTGGCTTCTATCTGAGCAGGTGAATGAGTTGGTGTGAAGCTTTCAGGTGTTGCACTATTAGATTATTTTGGTGTCATGGGCATGTGTGTCATGGGAAGCAGCTGCACCCTACTATGAGGAGCTCCCACCTTTCATGCACAAATTGTTATGAATTCATAACATTGTGCCCCATTTCTAAATCTCTCTGCACTTTTTAAAAGAAACATGAAAATCTATATTACGTTAATCCACTTATTACCAAGTACAGATTTTGCCTGTCTTTTTATTCTCACATAAACTTTTCCATAGGGACTTTATCCTAAAATATGCATTTCTACCTGAAATTAGCCTGACATTCACTTTTTGTAAGCCTTTCGGTAAGCTTGGTCGAGCTGCGTAGCAACACTTGGAGAAGCATGAATAGTGAAGCATGCTTGCTCCAGACTTCATCTTAGTCCAAGGAGTGCCAATCAGATCAATTCATTTGAAAGCATGAAGCACCCTTACCATAACAATACTAATAGAAACACTTCCATGCAAAAGGCGTTGTAAGTCTCAAGCACACTAAATCAACAAGCCAGACACCTGTGACTACAAGAGAAACTGCTCTTCCCTCTTGCTGGTTCCTGATAGTCCAAAGAGATGAGCAAGATTAGCACAGGATATACAACGGTAGCTGCTCAAACCTACCCACATTATAGCAATGCTTTCCTGCTAGCAACTACCTCAATATTTCCCATTTTAAGCAGTTGGCTTCAGATTTGGGGGGTCTTGGGTAAAGTGCCTTCTGGTGATCTCAACAGTACTGGCCTAGCTATCATTTTCATTACCCAGAATGCCACTGAGGCAGTGTCTTTAGGGTATTGTGGGAAACTAAAATGGCAGCTGGACCCAACCACCAACAGCTTTCAGAGCATCCAATTAGAAAAAAGTATTCTTTTTGTTTAAATGCTCTAAGCCTTCAGCAGGGAATTGCTGAGCTAAGTTCCAATACCATACTTCTACCACTCAGTAATTCCGATTCTAATGCCCTTTGGAAAATGTATTTTTGATTACTTTGTCCTGGCCATGAAAAGGCATGCAGAAAGCATTTGCCTATTTATTTTTATACATGTTAAAAGCAGTTGGCTCAGTGGGGAGGCTCTGGGGTTGAACCACTTTTATCAGCAGTTCTGTAATATGTGTCCATACTGCAACTCTACCAGTCTGAGAAGAATTACAGGAAATTACACTGAAGAATCTAGGAATATTAAACACCATCGGTCTGGAAAACACACAGATCCATTTGCAAAATTAGGCCCAGTTCAGACATTACTTTAATTGTGCTGGAATTGCTTCCATGTGGTCTGCCCACATACTTCTCCGGTAATGTACTTTTAAGTTGTAGTTTTACTGTTTGTTTTATAAGAAATGCAATATCTAAGGGCAAAAAAGGCAAAGTATCTGCTACTACATATCAGTTTCTCTATCTAATCGATTACATCTGTTACATAACACATTTAGCTGAGAGTCTGATTACCATCACAAAAGACAGATAATAATAATAACAGTAGCAGACAAACAGAAATATCTTCATTGTCTGCAAGGTTCTCTAATTACCCATTATAGTATCTCTCTGAATTTACAGATAATTCATTCTGTTTAAGAACCAGGAGAATCTCAAATCTTACCTGCTTTTTCATTTTCAATGTCTTTTGTCCAATCCTTTAGAAAGTTTCCTCCTTCCAGGAATATGCATATACATGCAGTGTCTTTGTTTTAGAAGTATTCTTTCAACATTGCCTTGAAACTTTTCTGGAAGAAATGTGTAAATGCAGACTTTCTACCGCAATTGGAAACAGAGTGTTTACGAGACAATGGACCTCTCATCTGAGATAGTAGGGCTGTTTTATATATTTGGGTGGGGTAAACATGGAGGCAGTGCAGTCCACACAGTAACTATGGGTTGGGAGAAGAAGGAGTGCAAATTATTTTAAAAAAAGATTCTGGAAGGGGCAAGGGATATGTACAAGCCGTGTCTCCAGATAGATTCCTTTGGCAGGAAGCTATTGTATGAAAAATGTAGCTGCATGGAAAACACGATTCAACCACTCGGGCTTGTCTTACAGTCAGGCACACTGCACCATCGTTGCTTGACTCAATCGTGACTTGGTGGAGGGAAATACAGGGTGGCACAAATGGGATTTCCCTGAAGTATTTATCCCCTGTCAGGTTAGATTTCTAACGTGTTACCCTTCCTGGTCACTGGCCGTCAGAGTCAAGATCTGCCAGCACCAGCTCCACATCCTTGTTCTTCATCTTCCCTGGTTCAGTTCAAGTAATCCTCTGGGACCCCCTGCCTGACAGATTCCCTGACACTCTTCCATCACATTGCTCCCACCTCTTCTCTGAAAAGCATCAAGGAAGACAAATGCCGGTGGCACTTCAATAATACCCTTCCTGTTGAATGTTTATCTGTTAGGAGAAAGCATACTGACAAAAATTAACACTTGCTGTCAGATTTTGCACCTCTCCAGATTCCCCCACACCCTTTTCAAAATAAAGAAAGAAATGCTAAAATTATCACAATCTGCTAGCAGGAACCGTGGACAACAGTACTGCTCCTTTGCTTGATCGAGGTTGGAAGCATGTCTTCTCACTGAACTGCACTTTTAGCATAGCCTTACATTATTTCAATGATATATGGGGTTTGCTTATTGAATATGTACTAAAGCAAGGGAAGGATAGTAAACCTTCAGCAGATGTTATACAATTTTGGATAGAAGGGGGCATTCCTGAAAGAGGGGAAAGTTAGAAGTAGAGGAACAGAAGGAGAAAAAAATGAAGGGAAATATTATACAGCCATGGTCGGGGTGCTTTTTTGAATGCAAAGCTAAGTGTGGCTTTTTTGGTTCACACACACACACATATAGTTTGCATATCTTGTGTTTTTTACGTGTACATATATTTTGTAATTGTATTCTTTTAAATTGTTTTTAAAGCATAGCCTTAAATTAAAACTTTCCCTCCCCCAGTTCTTTTCATTAAGAGAGAGAGAGAGAGAATGAAAGAAAGAGAGACAGAGTTTCAACTGTGGTGAGGTATAGAATCAATCACCCAACCAATAACTGAGAGCATGTGGACAGGAGATTAGGCCCATGGAATCACATCCTATGATGGGTGGGCTGTGGTTTATGTTTTTCTTCTCTTTTTCCGTGATGGATTGCTGTTTTGCTCTGTTCCAGGTTCAGTGGCCCTGGATTGTATTGTTTTAGCAGCAACTATATTTTGGAGTTGCATGCAGTAGATGAAGTCTTCTAGCCTCTACTGTCTCTTTGTGCAGTTAGGTGGTTTGGATTATGTTGAGTTGGCTTCTGGAGAGTCTCAAATCATGTATCATTTCTATTTATTGGCAGTTGGGAAGTTACATGCAACACTAGGTGAACAGAAATCGTTTCTTCCTGACCCAGAATCTTCTTCGCAGAGTCACTCCTGGCCATACCCCATTGCCTGAATTTTTAAAATGTAAAGTTCATGAACTGACAAAGAACAGCAATTCCCACACCAACAGTTTTTGAGGAACATTGGCTGAGCAACACGTAACTATCAGAAGTTAGTTTTTCTGGTGTCACCTGGTAAGTGGAACCAGAAAATGGTGGCTGTTTCTTCCAAAGTTCTCTGCTTAAAATTGTATGGGGGCGGGGCAGGGGGAAGAGACACAGACACCAGAGCCTGAGCAGAATGAGGGCCTCTTCATTTAACTTTGATGGATTTATCATCCCACAATCTGCAAGTGCCAAGTGCACTTTTTTTACAGGCAGTTTGTCTGTCTATTGCACTATGCATGTGTGCAAAAGCTGGACAGTGAAGAAAGCCGACGGGAAGAAAATTGATGGGTGTTGAACATCATGCTGGAGGAGAGTTTTGTGAATTCCCTGTAGGTGCAGAAAGATGAACAAGTGGGTCCTAAATCAAATCAAACTAGAACTTTCCCTGGAAGCAAAAGATGATGAAACTGAAGTTGTCATACTCCAGGCAAGTCTCACCGGAGGAGACAATCATGCTAGAGAAAGTCAAAGGCAGAAGAGGAAGGCCAACTATGGGATGGATTGATCCCATAAGAAAACTCGAGCTTGGGTTTGCAACTGCTGAGAAGGACAGTCAAGGGCAGGACAGCCATAGGTTTGCCATAAGTCAGAGCTGACTTGACACCACATAACAGCAGCAGCCTTTCTATTGGGAGATCCACCCTTCCAAGAAAGCGATGGTCCAGATTCCCACTCCCCTGTCTTAGGATACACCTGGGTGCAAAGGGGAGCCTCCCTGAGACAGTGGTCCTAAAGGCAAGCCATATCCTGGGTCACGGGATGCATAGCCCATGACTGCTAGGCCTCTGGTCTTGCGCTGGCAGGCACCTAATCCCTGATAGTTCCCACACATCTCTGCTGAAGGAGATCAAGCCCCTGCTTGGTCTCTTACTCCCCACCTGCCCGGGATGAAATCCTACATCTCTGTACACATATCCCTCAGAAAGATGCCAATCCCTAAATCAGATAAGTGGCTTTATATGGTTCCGCCTTGGGTGGAATAATTTCAGGATGAGGGCGCACTCCTCCCTGTCTATTGTGCAGAGCAAGGGACTCATATTGGGACTGAAACCTCTGCAGGACCTGCAAAAAGACAACCATCCAGATAATGTGCAGAAGAACCCCCTCCACTGCCTACAGACCCATTCCCAAAAGGTGTTAAAGCATTTGAATACTGAATATGAGCCTGAGCAACCCACTGGAAGTTACCAGTCAGCATAATAACTTCCTTGAAAAGAAAACTGCAAGTGGTCAAAATGGTTTGGGTGAATTGGGAGAAGGCAGAAAGCAGATTTAATATTGCACTTGTAAGGCCTCATCATAACCCAGCCACACTGTACCCAAGAACTCTGAAGAGCACCTGAAAATACTGCCTAAGTACTTCATCAAGACCACGTCCTCTTCAGACCACTTCTGTTGATCCACTCCCATGAAGATTAGAAAAATCTGCAAGCCACTTGGCCAGGTCCTCTCACCCTTCTGATGCTTGATCTTTTCCTGATCCCTGTCTGCCTCTACTCTTCTCCTTCCACTCTAGGAGAGAATAAAAGGAGTGAGAATATATTGAACTATCCCCCTTTCCAAACCTTGCCCTTTATCACAGGGAGATGGTGATAGCCCAAATGGGGTGAGATTGCCCCAAATGGGCCCACTGCATCCTTGACTAATGCTTAGGGATCAGACCCAGGGTCTCGGACTACAAAGGCAGAAGAGGAGGCATATGCTGCTGCTGGAGACACCGAAACATCAGCAGGATTATGGGCAAAAGAGAAGGTTGGTCAACACTTGGTGCAGCAACGAGGGAAGGAGTGGAGGTAGCAGAACCACGTACACATGTCAAAAGAACCTCAAGCATGGGAGTGAAATTGAGCACAGGTACTGGGGATGTACCAGTGAGAAAATCTGTTCCGGTAGTGCCAGGGCAGGGCAACCACACCTGCATGCGTCTGCTAGCAAAGGGCAGGTGCAGTCTCCTCCTTCTCTGGGTAGGTCATTACCCATGGGTCTGAAGAAGGAACAACCCTACCCATGGTCCAGGCCAGCAAACCACAAGGAGAGAAAGGCTTGTGGCTGAGAATACTCACAAAGAGGGATGCTGGAGCATGCTGAGATTCTCCATGCCCTGAGGCCTGTGCAACCTGGGCTGGACCATGTGCCCTGAACTCGTCCCTTCCAGGTGCGTCCACTTCCTAATATTGCCACCGTGAGAAGCAGGCAGCCCAGCTGAGCTAGTGGGCCAGTGTCCAGGCACGCTCTTATGGGAGCTTCCTCTCAGGCTGCTAAGTACTTCAATGCATACCTGAGGTGAGGTTCCTCATGTTCAGACATGGATGAGGAAGGGGAGGGTCACTTGGTAGGTTGAGATGCTCTTGCCTTTGTGGGTGGAATCCTAACCAGGGATGTAAATTAACAAGAACCAGACTCACTGGGAAATAATGTATATTTGTTTTACTTGTTTTGATTTTATGTACTGCCTCATTCCCCAGGCTCTAAGCAGTTGTCAAGAATTTAAAACCAACTTAGTCTAAACTTGTAGACTAGGAACAAGCATATTACAAGGCCTATCAAAAGAGACATGGCTCGAACTCCCTTTCAAAGGTGACGGCAAGCCATTCCACAGTTTAGGGGCAACCACTGAGAAAGCCATCTGCATAGCTGGCATTAATCTCTCAGAAGCAGACTTAAGAAGATCATCCCCAGAGGACCTTGGCGGGTGAGGTGGAATTTATGGGCAAAGGTGTTCCTGAAAGTATTTTGGACCTGAGCCATGAAGGGCTTCAAGGTAATACCAACACCTCATATTGAACCAGCCAGTATTGGAAGCCAGTGGAGAGACTCTAATGCTGGGCGTACAAGGGCTGTCTGGGATGTCCCAGAGGCCAGCCCGGCTGCCCTAGGTTGTCCCAGTTGCAGTGGCCGGAGTAGGGCAGCCCCATGGAAGGCCGGTGTTGAAAGATCCAGTATTCCTACTATTGACAACAGCAATGATGGAATTACTCTTCTCTTACTACTAGCAACACCAATAATATTCCTATCAATATAATGAATGTTGGTTAACAAACAGGAGATGCACCAACAAACAAACAGGGGAAACCAAATGATTAGAAAAGAATTCGCTACCAGTACACAACATGGTGCTTATGCAAACTACCGACTGAGCACACCGGACCATTGCTCTCCCTCTGCCTCTCCCCTTCTCCCTCTCTCTCCCCGTCCCTGCCCTCCTCTTTTTCATCTAGATCTATATAATCTATCCGGGGGAAGGAACGGCAAATTAACTGTGGCCTGAGAGGGATGGAGGCAGCAGCACACAAACAACAAGCATTGCCCCAAGAGAAGTTGCGACCCAAGGAAGCAACCTCTGATAGCATCCAGAATACCAGAAAGCACACATTTGTGTGTGTGTGTGTGTGTGTGTGTGTGTGTGTGTGTGTGTGTGGTGGCGGTGGGGGAGGGGAATGGCATGCAGATGCACCACCCCACAAAACTAGCCTGTCCCTCACAGCCTCTCCAGACTGAAGACGCAAGGGCAATGGTGGAATCCCCCAGCTATGTTCTCCTGGTTCTGCTCAGATGATCCTTCCTGGTAGCAGCTCATGAGTGAAGGGCAGAGTGGGCTTTTAGGCACCCTGCCTCTGGCCCTTCACAGCAGCCACATGTTCCGTTGGTGATATGGCGTGATCATCTTCTTTGCACCTTCCTGCCACCTGCAGATTGCCAGTCCCTGCCCAAGCCTTGTGTCAGGAGAAACAGGCTCCAATGTGAACTCTTTCCAGCCTGTGCTTGCTTCTTCATGCTCACTGATTCAGTTTCCTCCTCCTCCTCCTCCTCCTCCTCCTCCTCCTCCTCCTCATTTCTGTGCAAGTCTACACTACAGAATTTGCCTTCTGGAAGTATCTACCTTTCAGTCATTCTTTCCATCTGAAAGGAAGCTACTGAGACTGGAAGAACATGCTAGGAAACAAAAATAATTTAAACTAGAGATAGGCAA
The DNA here is from genome assembly GCF_004798865.1 of Varanus komodoensis. Taxonomy (NCBI): domain Eukaryota; kingdom Metazoa; phylum Chordata; class Lepidosauria; order Squamata; family Varanidae; genus Varanus; species Varanus komodoensis. The sequence goes on from NW_025335349.1 coordinate 28,340,901, forward strand.
ATCTGTCAAATTTGTTTTATCCCATATTCAGATACTTCTAAACAATCTCAAGTTTTTTCTCTCCTGAATATAAACTTAATAAAGTTTGGTAAATTCTTCTCAAACTGAAATAAAATCCTTAGGACCTGCACTAGCCTGACCCTAAAGGTGTGGCTTTCCACTGAGGTAACTAAAGCTCTACCATGGTCATCGTCCTGTTAAATTGTTGGGATAATTTTATTTGTCAGGCATGTTTTGGTTTATAGAAAGAGAACAGTTAAAGACAGATGGCTGAACTTTGGGGAGTTCACCTACTATATTGCAGACAACTATGTCTTAGGAGGACTGTATTGTTACGTGTAAATTTCAGAACAAAATTTGAGTCTGGGGAAACTAAGTCCCCAAGATGCTCACAATGGGGTTTCAAAGGCAAACTTTTAAGAGAAAAATATTGAACTCCCTGGGTCTAAGTGAACAAGTCTGTCAGTTTCAGGTTCTTCCAGGTTTTTCCACCCTAATCTCATTTTTTTCCTTTCCCAGATATAGAGAAATTTGGAAATGTTGGTAGATTCACCTCAATACCAAACTGAAATGAAATACTTAACCATTCCTAGTTTAAACTAGCTTTCCTCAATATGTTGCCCTCCAGATGCATCAGTTAATGTGTCTCCTCATTTCCAGGCAAAATGGCCACATCTGGGATTTATGGGAATTGTAGTCCAACACAACTGGGTGTCTTCAAGTTGAGCGAAGGATGCTTTAAACTTTCAAAGGGTGGAGAAAGGCCAGTGAAATGGCCTGCTGCTTTGGCTTCTTGAGTCTGCTGTGAGATTTAGCTCTTTGCCTAAACACCTTGAAGAGGAAACTCAAACCCTAAAATGTCTTGTCAAGAGGTACCTTGTGACCTGGCAGTCTCAGAGGCATGAGTCCTGAGTTAGGCTTGCCAGATGCGGCTATGACAGATGAGCAGGTAGTGATTATAGAGCTTGCGCAGAGTTTTCTGAAGCGTAAAAACAATGCCTTTCTACTGAAATGAGCCTACAAAATATTCTGAACAAAAATGTCCAAAGAAACCTGAGATTTGGGGCACAGTCATTGGAATAGTTCTCTTCTTGAAAATTCACTCTCTTCAATACCTGCATAATGCTTTGAATGAGAATTCTGCTCATTGTACCAAAGCAAAGCAATGTTCAGAAGCATGACTTCACAAGGAGCTATTTTTACAGAAGTGGGGAACGCCTTATCAATTAAGCAGAATTCAGCCTAGAATCTATGAATGGCAGCCAACCACTGTAGCAGACTTCCCAAATGCAAAGCTGAGGTGCATTTGCTATTTTTCTTTCTAAGACATTATCTTTGCCTCTTGTACTAACCCTAGCATGTCGCATTCACTTTTCGTAATCTGAACTGCTGTTTGCCTTGAAGCATTGTAAGCAGAGACATCAGATCAGGCAGATGAGGACTATACCTGCATGGAAACATCTGTGTGCAAACCACAGCAGCACAGACAGGCTGTATTTACCTCTAAACAGATTTTCAATAGATGCAGTCATTCATGGGGAAAATGTCCTCACCACTGAGCAAACAACACAGACCTACATCTTATCTAAAGTGGGATATGTGGATGCCATTAATTACTCCAGCAATAAAGTCAATCGGAGAAGTGTCTCTTGTTAGCTATCTTCTAAGGCTCAACTTAATGGCTCATTTGTTGTAAGTAAACAGTCAGGCTGGTATCGCTTATAGAACAGTGTAAATCTCTGACTAAGACAGAGCAGCATAAGCAAAAGCACATTAACTATTGCTTACTTTTCCCCACCCTTCTTTTTATTCCCCCTGTGTATACAGAAGAACTGTGGGCTGAAATGGAGAGAGATGATTAGAAAAGAATGCAAAAACTACCCTTTCTTTCATAAAAAGAAATACCTAGATGGATGATGAAAGAAACACAACTGTTAAGGACAGGCAGGAAGCAAAAGTAAAGAGTTACAGAAAAGGGTAGAATCCTGAATAGAACTGATCAACAACTATCATGCAGAGACAGAAAGACCCATGCAAAAACATAGATGAGAACAACAAAAGAGGGAAAACAAGAGACCTCTCCCAGAAGAACCAAGAAATCAAAGGGAAAATCAAACCTAGATTAGGAGAGACAAACAGAACGTATTATCTGACCAGGATGAAATAAAGAGAAGGTAGAAACAGTGCCCAGAAGAGATAAAATAAAGACAGACTTCTTTGAAGTGGAATCCTATGAGGAAGAACCTGCAATATTAGAAAGGGAAATGAAAGCTGCTCTGAAAGAATAAAGCACTTGAGAGTAGATAGGATGCTAATAGGACTATTCCAAGCTTCAGCGACTGAATTGGTCCAAATCCTAATGAGAATATGCAACAAATATGAAAAACTAAACAATGGCCCACAGATTGGAAATGTTTGATTTGTATTCCAATCCTCAAAAAAGCAGATGCTAAGGAAACTGGCAACTCAGTGATTTCCAGCAAAAGCAAAGTGATGATCAAAGTGCTACAACAAAGGTTTTCACCCTATATGGAGGAAGAAATGTCTAATGTCCAAGCTGGATTCTGAAAAGGAAGAGGCATTCAAGATCGTATTGCAAATATATACAAATGAGTCAATACTGGAGCGCACTAAAGAATTTCAGGAAAAGATCAGTCTATGCTTTATAGACTGCAGCAAAGCCTTTGACTGGGTGGATCATGAGAAACCATGGATGGTCCTTCAAGAAATGCGGGGGTTGCCTTAGCACTTGATTGTCCAGTATCGTGGACAAGAAGCTAGTCTTAGGGCAGAATATGGAGAAACAGAGTGGTTACAAAAATATAGGAAAAGACATCAGACAAGGATGTATTTTATCTCCCTATCTTTTCAGTCTGTACACAGAATGCATCATAAGAAAACATGAATCAGAGGAAAAAGGAGTGAAAACGGGCAGAAGATACATCAATAATTTCACTGAAAGAAGAAAGTGTAAAAGCAGGATTGTAGCTCAATATTAAGACATCAAAATACAGAAGAATTACAGCTCTAAAATCAGAGAACGACTTGACAATATATAACAGCATCAAATGCAAATTGTGTAAATAGTGCGAATTTGAGCAAACTGAGCACCAGAGGGCCACATTTTACACAAATCTGTCAGGAAACACAAGGTGTCCAAAGCACAACATGTGCATAGGCAGTAATAGGTCAGACCTGATTTAAACAACACAATTTGTGCTGGAGATACACCATTCTTAGCTCTAAAAGTACACACTATTTCCAGCAATGCATGGAAGCTAAAAACAATAATCTGACTCAGCTTAATTGTGACCACTGGGCTAGAAATGTGTCAACAGTGTTCCAGGGTCACACATCACAAAATGGCTCCTCTGCATGCCATGTGTTCTTTCACAGGGCTAGGTCCCTTGCTAGAGATGGTGAGACTTTTATTTCCATTCAATTTTGATATTAATTTGACAAAATTGTCACAATTCAGGAGAAAGAACGATTATATTTTAAAGCCTGTAATATTGAGGAAAGCAAAACTAACGTATTTGCCCATCCCTAGTGCCTTCCCTCAATGACAGAACAACTCATTGTTGCTTGGTTCACACATTCACACATAGGGCAGCTTTGGGTCCTTTGCAGAGCACCGTCTATTATCTGAAGATGACCTCTGTGTGAAGGACTGTCCACCCCTGGTTGAAAGATTGAGGACCATAAGGAGGGAGAGCAAGAGCCTGGCAGTGGCCCATCTTTCTGGGAGTGATGAGGAAGTTGCCCCTGGACAGCCACCTGGGCAGCAGGCAGAAGGGCCACTGGGCCACACTCTTTCGCACAATGATCATGTATACTCGATGGCTACAGCAATGAAAAGAATTATTTCTACATTTACCTGTGTACATATAAATTAGCATCTGCACATTTTATGTTGACATGACCAAAAGTATTTAGGACTGTTAAAAGGCAAAGGGACTGTGGAGAGCTTCAAACATTTTCTCTAAACTGGAGGAATGTATGTATGTACGTATATACGTATCTGTGCATTTATATGGGCTTTTATATACTGCCCTGCATAGCTAAATTGGTTCTCTGAACAGTTGGAATGGGTACTACAATAGGTGGATCATTGGAAGGGGTCTTGCTGATTGTACTGTGTGTTGCTAATGGCATTAGAACTGGCTGCAACTCATTGGAAAAGGAATTGTGGTGGTGAACAGCTTCATGGAAAGAGCAGCCCAGGGTCCAGCTGCTGTGACAACAGCAAATTCTATGCTCCGGGTCCAGAAAGGACTGTCATTGGTTACACCTTGATACAAACCTGTAGTGCAACCACAGTTGGAATATTGTGCACCATTCTTGTGCACCAAACCAAAAGGATTGTGCACAATATGAAAGAATGCAGAAAAGGGCAAATAATATGATCAAGGGGCTGGGACAATTTCCATAGGAGGCATGTTTACAGTATTGGGGACATTTTAGCTCAGAAAAAAATGGGAGCAAGGGCATAGGTCTGTGAATGTATGCGCTGTATGCAGAAAATGCATAGGGAGACCTTTTTCTCCCTCTCTCATAATACCAGACCCCAAAAGCTCACTCCATGAAGCTGATTGGTGGGAGATTCAAGACAGAAGAAAGGAAGGACTTCTTCACGCAATCCATAGATACACTTCGAAATTCACTACTACAAAGTGTAGTTTGGACCACCAATTTGGATGGCTTGAAAAGCGGGCTAGACAGATTCATGTAGGAAAAGGCAATCAATACACTTCTGAGATTTCTAATAATTGAGCTTAGGAATCTAAATGTGAGAAAAACACTATGTAAAGACTTGCTACTCGTATTAGCGATATACATTTTAGAATGATATTCTTCAATCTCCCCATTTTTCATCTTTCACAAGAATATTGCATTTTAAAGCTACCATCCAAACCATCCCAATATGAATGAGATGTTTTCTACACAAGCCTGTCCCCTGTTCAGTAAAAGAACCCTATTGTGTTAACACTGAACAAGTGGTACAATTTTCCAGGTGGGCAACTTTGATTAGGCGTCACTGTGGGTATCCTCCTTCTATACACTGAAGGTGCTAAACAGTATATCACATTAAATTGAAATGAAATAGGCTGCAACCTGATGCAGCACACCAAATCTGAAATAATAAGGTGATTTCTCTTGGTAAACTACTATCTGTTCTGCAGACTCTTGGGAAGATGTCTCAAGCTTAGTCTTTTACAGAACCCTGATTGGCCACTTTAGTAATAAGCTTTCTTTCTACTGAGGAAAGAAGTTGGAGTAAGTAGCTGACCACAAATCCATGCCTTGTTATTGGTGGGAGGCATTTGTGTATGGTGCAAAGAAAAAAACACACACCTATGTGCATGAGATAATACAACCAACATCGGTTAGTCTGTTTGTCTGTTCAAGTTGCAGACAAAAGAACAGCATGCCTGAATTTAGCGGGTCTGAAACAAGAAGTTCCACCACAAGAGCATAAATGTATCATGTAAAAGATGTCCCTTGATTGGGGTAGAGGGAGATCTAAGGCATTGTCGGAGGACCTTCCAATGTGTACTGAAACTGTATAGTGATCTATTGCATCATTTTGGAATGAGAGCACAAACAAGAGTTTGACAATGTTATAAACAGTGTGTGATTACCACCTTCGCTGGCAGCCCATGAAGATTTAGATTCAAGACCGTGTATCTGTGAAAAAGAAGTAGTGAATGATTTACTTTGCTGTTGGTTTAGCTGCTGTATTTTCAAGACAAGAAGTAAATGTGTGACTCTGTGTTTGGGACTCAGAACCTGCCTCTGCCTTGTACTCAGTTTCTTAGCTAAGCAGATTATGTTTTCTGTGAAATGAGTGATAGATACTTACAGATGAACCCATCCTAAGTGAGTTGTTTATTTGTGAAAGTAATGAATGTGTCCATGTGAATTTGGGTGCAAGGTCTCCCTTAACATGAGATTCCCACTGCAGCCAGTGCATGCCAACCATGCCAGCTGGGCCAGGACGTGGCTCCCATTCTTACTTGGGTTGAGGGGTTCCCACATCCTTAGCCTCCCTGGGGTGCAGCAATGGCCGCACCTGCCACTATCAGCACTGCCATCTGCAGTGGTGGCACTGCTCATCCCAGCATCTTGTGCAAGGCTGGAGAGAGAGGCGGAGGGAATGGAGACCCCTCACATGTCTCCACTTCCAGAGCACTAAGTAGGCTCACCAGCGGAGCCCCTGTCATCATCTGTAAGGCATCGCTCTGCTGGCATTTTCCTCCAAATGCCATTTCTGCACCGTGGGGCGTGTTAAAGAACACAGCGAAGCATCCACCACGTTCACGATGCAATCAAGGGTCACACGCCAGTGCATGGGGCCATAATGGAGGGAGAGGGAGAGGAATTTTGGGAGGTCACACTGTTGTTCCAGGTTGTTGTTCTTCTTGTTGTTGTTCTGTTTTAGGCCTGTGAGTGCATCCTCATCTTCTCAGTGGTGCAGGAATGCCGGTCTAAAATACTTCATATAGTTACTCACAGCTGAGGAGTTCTGTAAGTGCAGGGAAAAGTTGGGCCTCCCCTTAAAAAAAAGAATTTCCTGCCCCCTCAACTCTTTCTCCTCTCTGAGGTCAGCTCAGAGAAATAACCTAGTCTTTCTAGCAGTGCTGAACCCTGGGACCTCTTTTAAAAATTAAAGCTTTGTTGAGCCTGATCCCACTGGGAGAAGGGGTTTTGCTGCGTCCCTTTCACTTTTGCTTACTCCCTCTTTTTCTTTTCTTATCTGGTTCTTCGAGGTGCTTGAGGGGGATGCAGCCCCACTCCAGGCAGGTGTGACATGGAAAGACATGGTCAGGAAAGAAGTGGCAGGTTGGAGTAGAGGGCGGAGGACATTAGAGAAACTCTAAGCCACAACTGCAACTTAAAAATCACTTGCACCGGGAAGACTCATAATACCAGTAGACCAGGGTGCCCATTACTTGGTAGTGCACTGAAACTGTAATCACACACACACAAACATCACATAAAATGTTTTTGGGGAAAATGAAGTATTGCCTCAGAAATAGCAGCAGGTTAATGGGCTGAGAAGCATCTTATATACCATGTGAGTGAGTGTTGCATTAATAGAAAAAATAATCCTAGAGTAGACCAGAATGTCTAAAGGTGTATCTTTTCCCAGGAGAAGATTTAGGAGTACCCCCAGACTCTGCACTCTGTCCCTTAGTAGGCAGTGCAACCCTGTCCAGGACAGGGGGGGGGTATCTTTCCCCCAGACTGTGGTTACACATAGCAATAACACTTAAATCCAACTTATCTGGATTTAGTTTCAATTTGTTAGCTCTCATCCAGTCCATTACTCTGCCCAGACACTGGTTCAGAATGGTCACTGCCACACCTGGATTAGATGTAAATGAGAGGTAGGGCATCCTGATAACACTTCGGCCCAAACTTCCTGATTACCTCTCCCAGTGGTTTCATGTAGATATTGAATTGCATGGGGGATATCAGGGAACCCTGCAGAACCCCATGACAAAACTCCAGAGGCCTGAGACACTATCCCCAAGCACCACCTCCTGGAACTGGCTGGCTAGGTAGGAGTAGAACCTCTGCAAAGCAGTTCCTGCAACTTCCAGGCCAGTCAGTCTATCCAAAAGGATAACGTGTTTGATGGTGTAGAAAGCCACTGAGAACTGACAGGGACAAACTCCCCCTGTCTTTTTCCTGACTAAGGTCATCCCACAGGGTGACCAAGGAAATTTCTGTCCTGAGGCCAGGTCCAAAACCGAACTGAAATGGATCCAGATAATCAGTTTCCTCCAAGAGTGCCTGGAGCTGCTTGGCCACCACCTGCTTGAGCCCCTTGTCCAAGAAGGAAATGTTGCCACTGGCCTATAGTGCTAATATCCTCAGGGTCCTGGCCTGCCTTCTCCAGGAGAGGCTTGATCACCACCTCCTCTACCACAGAGACATCTACAATTGCCTGGCCCCAAGAACACACTCCCTCCTTGGCTTCAGTGATCAGGTAGTGGAGGCTAAACTTGTCCAAGCACCTTGTCCCCAACAAAACAAGACCAGCCAGTGCTCTGCACACGTCTGTTCCAGATTCTACCACGAATGTGGAGTCTAATTCATACCATATCTGAGCAACTTTATCTTCAAAGTGCTGTGCAAACTTGTCACAGTGGGCTACCAAGGGTTCTCCTTGGTTCTCCTTGGGGCCTACACATAAAAGGCCATGGATCACTTGAAATAGCTCCACTGGGCAACACCTGAAGGACATAATGCTTTCTTTGCCACTTTCACCACCATGGAGGAGGCTTGATAATGAGCTCTTTCCCACGTTCAGTCAGATTCAGACCAAGTCTTCCTCCACCTGCTCTCTAGCCCTCTACCCAGTTGCTTCATCACCACAGTTCTGCTGCATACCATGGAGCCACATGGGCTCTGCACATGGGAAGAGGATGCTTAGGTGAGATCGTGTCAACTGCATTTTATCTTTTTCAGTCCAGTATTGCAGTTACATTTAACTGTATCTAAACATGGAACGGTTAGCTGGTTGCAATTCATCCAGAGAATATCAGTTGTTAGATGAATTAGAAATGCATTAAATGAATCCCGGACTGAGTGGGAGAAGAGCATCCAGGACCACAGCATCCTGGAGAAAAGCATCCAGCCAGTTGTCTTGGATCAGCTGCTCCTAAATGACAAGGTAAGGCAGGGCAGATGCCGCACATACGTACAGATCACATTTATCTTGCAGAGGTGAAGCAAATCTGCACACTGCACATGCCCCTGCTGACAGGTATAAGAAGCTAAAGTAATTGTACCAACCCCTTGGTCTCTTTTCTAATTTAGGCTGAAGTCCTACTGACTTAGGTGGCAGTAAGCATCAGTGGAACTTACTACTGAATAGGCAAGTATAGGATGCCATTGTTACACCAGACTATATCTACTCTCCTTGGTATTGGACTCTTTTCCTCCATCCTTAATCTGAAATGGAGCTCCCGAACTCTGTATTTTAGTGGTGCCATTCTGTGTGTAAGTATTAAGTCACTTTGGCTTGCAATTGTCAACAAAAAATGGGAACTCTCAACAGCTTCCTTCACTTTGAGGTGCATATAAATCTACTAAGGGTGTGGAAAACATGTGGGGCACTTGGATTAAAAGTGTGAGTCTGTTTCTGGATGACCATTAAGGAAAGGAGGATTTTTGCTTGCTTGCCTTTTTTCTTTGTAAACTCTTCACAACCTCTATTTCACAGAATCATTGAATAGTAGAGTTGGAATAGGCCAAGAAGGCCACTGGGTCCAAGCCCCAGCTGAGTGGAAGACACCAGGGTAAACTGTCCCTCCCAGATGGCTGTCCAGCCGCATCTTGAACACTTCCATTGCTGGCGAGCCCTTCACCTCCCTAGGTAGTTGGTTCCATTGCCATACTGCTCTAGCAGTCAGGAATTTTTTCCCTGATATTTATCCAGAATTTGGTTTCCTGAAAATTTACATTTGCATATCCAGTTGCCACATGGCTTGCAATCGCACCCTACCCACCCCTAGGAACAATATAGACAGCTTCTCATGAGACTTCAAATTGCCCTCCAACCAGCAGCCAGTTAGTCCAGGAGAAAGGAACTGTAGAAAAACACCAGCTCTCCTGCTAACTTTGGCTTTATTCTATTGTTTTACGGTATTTAAGGTTTTATACCATGTTATATTATATTATTGTATTTTATGCTTTAAATCCATCTTTTTAAAAAACCATCCAGAGATCTTTGGCTATAGAAATGTAGTAAGTGAACAAACAAGTAAAGAAACTAACTTGTTTAAGATTTCAGTATTTCATGTCATACATTTATTGAGGGAGGGAGGGAAAGGGGGGGGGGAGAGAGAGAGAGAGAGAGAGATTAGACATTTAAGGATTTTAAAGTATATTTCTTTAACATCATCAAGACCGAGATATGTGAGTGAGGCAAATGAGAAGTAAGGTGATGCTTTGTTTGGTTTTTAATTGTTAGTGTGTTTTACAGCAGTTCATGCCGGTCTTCAGGACTCAGTTGTCTCTCCAAGGTCTCTGTATGGAAATATGTATACAGGAAGGAACAATTCATTGTGCACCAGGCTGACCACTTATCACCAGGGATGGAGAAGAAACTCATTTTAGTTTATTTTTGATTAGGATTTTACTCAGTTCATACAGACTGGTTCTAACACAAATTTAGACGTAATCTGCATATGGAACTTGTACATTCCCAAACTTGCAATGTGATTTACATTTTTAAAGTTTTTGACAGTATGCATGTAATTAAAATGCATGCAATAAGAATGCCTACATTTTGAAAGCATGTGCAAATACACTTCTAATCAATAGAAGAAGAAAGTGCATATTTCAGAGTGCATTCATTTAAGAATGCATACACTTTAAAAAGTATGCAATTGATTACATTGCATATTTAAGAAAACATGCAAAAATATGTTGTTTTTTTCCACGGGAAAACAATTGAGCTCAAGATCTGACATGGACCTAAGTTGTAATGAGTTTCAAGAGGGAATTCAGAGAATTTTAGTGATTTTGAGTTTTGCTGATTCATACATCCCTATGAATCACCAAAAAAGAATAGAATAGAATAGGACAAAAGACAGAATTGCATATGTTTACCTGTAGATAACTTAAAGAGAAATAAAATGAATCTCATAGTACTGGAAAGAATTTGCATAGAATTTGCATATGTTTACCTGTAGATAACTTAAAGAGAAATAAAATGAATCTCATAGTACTGGAAAGACATTTAACAGGGTACCTGGGTGCCTTTTTAGTGCTGCTGATGGGCTATTTCCAGGGACATGTACTCTGCCTTCAGATGGTCTCTATCTGATGGTTTTCTATCATTAAACTAAACTTAATGGATAACCCTAAAAATGGACAGTTGTAAAATAGGGCACATGGCCACTATATGTGGGGTTGGGTCTTATGTCTATCTGGAGGCTTATGTTCCACTGTCCATCATAACGCATGTATTTTTCATATATCTAAATTCATTTTAGTTTGGTTCATTACATTTATATTTAGCTTTTCCTCTGGGAGTGAATGGTGTAATGCAAGACCTTGCACTTTCGCCAGCTTTTCAGTTTGAGAAGGGAGAGGATCAAATATTTAATTAACTTGGATGATTAAAATTCCCCTCTAGATCCCCCTTCCCCAGATTTATTCACATACTGTCTTTGAGGCATTCTGTTTGTGACACACTGAACTAGAGATGAGCGTACATGACGGAAGAGAGGGATATTACAACTCGACTCCTTTTTTTGGGCATGATGGCAACTCTCAAAGTTACAGGATAGAACAAAAACTGGACATTGATCAGCTTGTATCATTGCAAAATGCTGCTGCCAAGGTGATGCTTATAATTCAGGCCATTGTTGGACTGAGTGGTTGTTGATGTTTTCATTTCTGATCAATGTGCTTTTTCTTTTTTTGTTGGCTTCTTTCTTTCGGCCATCACTGGGTTATAGGATGATTTATGGATTGGATGATTTGTATATTTCTTCTGGTGCCATCCTGGGAGTGGGGCACAGAGTGTATGTGGTAAAAATTAAAAATGCATGCAATCTACCAATGTGCATTTCCACAATTCTTGCAATTTTCTTCTTGTTACACATTTTCACCAACGTCTCAACATAAGACTTGAGATCTGCTTGGCTACAGAGTTCATCAGTTAATTGTAATTAATGTTCAGATGTGCACATGCTGTTGAATATATGCTTTATTTATTTATTTATTTACTTACTTACTTACTTACTATTTTGGAAAATATGCGCAATCACTGTCTTCTCAAAGAAAAAAAAATGCCAAACTAGGAAGCTATTCACATTGTCTTTCAGCCTGCTGTGATCCATGCAAAGGTGAAACACAAGGATTTAAAACAGTGAAATTATTGGAATGCAGGACTTAGTTTGTCCTGGAGTTGAATAAGCTCTTGAACTGCCTCCACATCACTCTGAGTAAATAAATGAATGGGAAGAAAAACAATGAATGGAATAGAATAACAAAGGAAGGCAACAGTGCATTCTCTAGAAGTCCAGTTCCAAATTTTTGTGAAGGATGTTCTTTCTTCTGAGGCAAAACTGACTGTTTTCCATGCAAGCCAAGCTCAGTGGATTCAGATTTTATTATTGTTCATATTATTATTATTATTCCTGGGGGAAATTATCTTTTGAATCACTTAAGGAGAAAATATATGAAAGGTAGCATGGCTTGACACTAAGGATTAATTGTTTCTATATAAGTTAATCTATTTTAAAGATGTAATACTTTCTGGTTATTGATTTGGAAGGCTTGGTTTTATAGCTTCTGTATCATAAGCAAAGTCACTGAACATTATGTAAGTACATAGTTGGAAATTAATATTTTATCAAAAGCTCCAGTGAAACAAACACTTAGATGATAATTGCTCTGATAATGTGGAAGTTTAAGGAGTGGTAACAAACAGTGAAGAGAGAGCTGTAGACATTTGTAAGAAAAGATAAACTCGCTTAACCATTTCATTTCCAAATAAAGGCAAAGATATGTGAGTTGCCACCCTGCTTTTACTATTCTTTGCCTTTAGGAGAGTTAAACCAACATTTTAAACATCAGTTTACTTGTCTGGATACTTTTTTACAGTAAAGTTATTCAGTTTTGTATTTAAAAATTGCATGGAATAACTACAAATTCTATTTGTGCTGAAAGGAAAGTTAATAGATTTTAATTCCCCAAAGTTAGTGAGAATGAAAAGAAATCAATTTGACTAGATCATGTTCTTGGTTTACATCTTCCGAAAATGTAAAGACTTGCTTATTTGTGTCAGAAAACCTACAATTAAGAAAGCCAAATAATTAACCCATGTATTCATAAAGACCATCTTTGTTTTTCATAACACAGAGAATATAACACAAATACCCTACAGTAATTGCTTTGGGGGTTGCACTTCATAGGTCAAGGGTGGACTGAAGTTGGATCAGCAGATCCTGGTGGACCTGAGTAATTTTCAGGAGAGCCAGAAAGGATTCTGATTCTCCATTGTTTAACAACAGCAACATCAAAAACAGCTTTCTCCATCTAAATAAGGCTGCTGGAATGAAGACAGCTTGAGGTAACTGGGAATTGACTTTTGTGTGAAAAGTTCATAAGCTCAGTACAGTTTTGGCACTGAAAAATTCCTAGGCACAGAATGTGCCTTGTATTAAAGTACCGAATGCTTTTAAATGCATGTCTTTTGCACCTAGTTCTGGTTGATGGATCCTAGGTTTCTTGTAAAACAAAACAAAGCAAATTCAACAAGCCGCATGTCTCCTTGCCCCTGCCTTAGGTTATGTTTCTCAAACTAGGAGAGTCATAAAATTAACATGAGCTAGCATTCTGGCTTTGTGTCCCTTAGGAATGTCAGAGAAATCAGAAACAAATTCAAGTAGCTTTGGATTTCAATGAATATCACCACAGCAGAGCAACAGCTTCCAAGCCCCATGATTACCTAGCCTTGTGGACATTAATAAAAAAAATCTGTAATTTCACCAACATGTTTTCAACCTAATGTGCAGTCACTTGTGCATTTGAGGACTGATCCAGCCACAATTAAGTGTATTTAAATAGCATCAATTGCAATGGGAGAGATTTAAAAATAGATGTTGTATTATTAGATGTTGTAAGCCGCCCCGGGATTTCGGCAAGGGGCCGCATAGAAATGTTTTAATAAATAAAAATAAATAAATAAAAACATGGAATTTAGAAATGGGGAACTGTGACTAGATAGGGACCCTGATGGATGAATCAGTCAATTGATTTTCTCTCAGTTTTCTTTTCTCAGATCCTTGGGTCATTCTGTCCTGTTCCTGCACAAAATTGTGACATCCTTCTCCCAACACACAAATGTGCCCATATTTCTTGCCCAAGACATGCAGTTTTGCAAGTAGTTTTCAGTTCCATAATGCTTTCTATCCCCCCTCCCCAACACTGTATCCATTTTTGTGCACTCTTCCTTTGGAAAACTGCATCACAAACATTTGAGATGTATGGATATTGAAGGTTAACTGATTTCTGAATCATTTATTGATTTGGGAAGTTTGAATTTGGAAAGTTTGCATCAAAATGTGAGCTGATTGAAGCTCTGCTCATTCCTGAGAGGCATTTCTCGGCATCACACAACAGGGATGTGTGGCAGATGTACGCATGCTTACATCCTGCATATCTCAAGTTGGATGCAGAGTTATGCTGGATCAACCATGTTGGGGAAGTAAAGGTGCCCATCCCCTCCTTCCCAGGGCACATCATCCAGCCTCCTGAAAATGCCACACAGAGAATCAGGGTCCCCTAATGAGCTCTTGGTATCAGGGACAGGATCCCCCAAACAGGAAAGGATGGATCTTCCTTGAGGACAGCCCTTCCTTGCACAGACCCTGGATCCAATCTATGATGTAGGGATGTCTTCTTCTTTCCTTACATTTTCATCTGGCAGTGTTTCTTTAACATGTTTGGGGCTGGCATTAGGTTATGCATATTGCAGGGCAGGGCAAGAAAATAAATGGTGTTGGGAAACAAGATGACCACTCAAAAGAGTCTAGCAGAACATGAAGACTGGCCTCCTCCAACCCAAAGTAGCTGCTAGCTTCAGCATTCACACAATATGTTTTTGACATGTCTGTTATGCACATCTAATTAACACACTAACAAGTGTGAATCACACTCAAGCACCAGCTGGATCAGAACAAAGGTGCATCTCTCTCCCTTTTTTCAGGAATATTACTTTGCTTAGGGGAAATATACCATGGAAAGCTTGGGAAGGGAGAGACACACAGAGAGAGAACCCAGCATCGTTCCAAGGAAATAAATGTGGGGATAACAGTAGTTAGGTGGAGAGGAGAGGAGAGGACAGCTTCATCCCCCTGAAATGCTTCCATGAGGATGGAATGCTCTGTTCTTCAAAGTGTACAAAATGGCAACATAAATGCTTTAATTGGCAGGGAGTTGCTAGTTGCCATATACTCAGACTGTCTTTAATTGTTTAAGTGCTCTTCTTAAATGAGTAGTAATTGATACAGTAGAAGGTGCTTGAAAATTCAGTCTGAAAGATATTTGCACAGCTAGGGTGGGCTCATGGCCTAACATGCTTTAGATACATTAATTTTTACCATTTTGTTTTGTCTCATTATTTCTATACCACCCCACAGTTGAGTCTGAATGTAGACCATGAAGTTCAGTCCAAGTCCTGGCAGATTTTATTTACTTACCTATTTATTTGGTTATTTAAAGCTTTTGTAGACCCTCACAATAACCTCATGACTCTCTGAATGGTTTACAGCAATTAAAAGACAATGAAACAAAATATAAAAATCCACAGACATTGTGAACAAATTCAGTAAATAAAACATCAAATCCATCCATCAAATCAAAAGATACATAGAGCAAGTTGATGGCACATGCATTTTGTGAGGAAAACAAAATAACACTTGCAACGTGAATCAGAAGTTCTTGCCTTTTAAATAAAGGATAGAAAGTTTTAGAAAACAAAAATGCACTCTCCAGTCACCCAAAAGATCACAGTGTAGGCACCAGGTGATCTTATTTGGGAAAGGCATTCCCACTGAAAAGGTCTCCTTTATGGCTACCTCATTTGATAGAGCACTGAGAGAAAGTCTTCTGAAGAAACTTTTAATGTCTGGACAGATAGAATGGGAGGAGACAACTCTTAAGGTACCCCTGACCCAAGATGGTTTTTGTGTTGTAGGTTAATACTAGCATTTGAACTGGGCCGATAAATGGACTGGCAGCCAGGGCAGATCCTATCATGCTGGTACCATTTAGCCCCTTTTAGCAACTTCATTGCCTTATTTTGGACTTGCTGAATTTTCTGAAGCATGTTCAAAGGGGTACTGCTGTATACTGCGTTGCAGTATTCCAAAGAAAAGGTTACCAGAGTGAACGTCCCATTAATCCCAGGATAATTGTTGTCAAGCAGACTTTGTCTAGAGAGACTCATGGCCAATGCAACTACTTAACCAGGTGAAAGGCACCCAGCCCAGGGGCCTCCAACACCAAAGCTGGATTGAACCAGATCATTTTGTGGGGGTGCTGGGTATGGACAACTCATTGCAGAACAGCATACACACTCCTCAGCTGGGCAGATGAACCATCCACAGACAATACCTCCATCTAGTTTGTACTGAGTCCCAGTTTCCTAGCAATCATCTAGTCCATGCCCAGGCTCAGGCCCAGGCCCAGGCCCAGATTCAGAACACCCACCCTCCATGGGCCCTTATACAAATCTGTGGTCCAGCCACTCTTGGAATGCCAGGTGCACTTCTGGTCACTGCAGCTGAGAGAAGACACTGTAGAGATAGAAAACTGGCCAATAAAATGATCAAGGGCCTGAAGTGATTCCTCTAGGAGATACAGTGGGGACATTTTACACTGTGGACATTTTAGCTTCGAAGAAAGGGGAGGAATGGAAGGCAGGACAGAGGCCAATAAATGTCTCCACTTTACACAGAAAGTGTATCAGGAGACATTTTTCTCCTTTTCTCATAATAGAGAACCCAAAGGGCTCGTCCTATGAAGCTGATTGCTGGCAGATTCAGGACTGATAACAGGAAATACTGCTTCACAGAGCTCATAGTTAAACTATGGGATTCACTTCCACAAGATGTAGTGAGGTGCACGCATCTGGGACACTGGGCAAACTCATAGTGAAGTGATGGATGACCATGCATGGCCCTGCTTGGGTTGGAAGGCTGTAAATTGTAGGTTTTAAACCTATGAGAACTAATGTTGTCAATATCCCTTCCAAGCAGGTCCTCCATTTTTAAAATCTTGTTTTCCACTGGAAGTACTTTTAACTCCCTTGACTGCTATCTTTTTAGTTACCAGGTGCATAAATTAATGCTCTTATGCTTTCATTTCCAAACTTTTGCAGTGCTGTTATATAATTTCCTATTGACACTTAATGCAGTTTCTTTTCTAAATACCTGTTGTTTCCTTAGTATTCATCTGAACATGTCTCAGTGTGCGTGAAGAGATTTCTTCTCTGCAGAAATCTTGCAGCTTTCTTTTTGATCAGATTAATTATTTTACCGATCTCAGTTCCATTCTGGTTCCTTTGCTGAAATAAAAGTGCCATTAACATTCCCTTCAAATAAACCTTAAGGGCTTCTCAAATACTGTGAGTGATTTAGCAGATAGCATGAGTAGAATGACTTCCATTATTATTTTTTTTCTTTTTCTCTTTTAATTCCATGATAATTGTAAAGATCAAGGTTCTTTTGATGAGGACTTTTAGTTCCCCTTATAAAACAAGTGGTAGTCTTTGGAGCATGGTTGAACGCTTGATTTATAGTTTGCGTGTTTGTTTCTATGTGCTTTTATGTGTCTCCACAGTAATTATTTCTGCCATGCTCCGCTCCATATACTGTATAAGCGAGTGATTTTTTAATGTGATGAACAGCATGCGCACGATCCACATTACAGGATCATTTGCTACGTTCTGCTTCGGAGGAACATAAATCTCCACTATCAGGCTGACCCTACCATTAGATAGAGTGAAGCAGCCACTTTAGGTATTGGCTATTAAGCATCAAGAAAGGGCAGCAAGTTGATAATGATTCGATTTGTTTCTTTGGTTTGGCTTCTGCCAGAAAGAAGGCAAAAGATGCTTGTGGGATTGTTCTGTCTCTGGTGCCAAGATTCTTTGGCTCTCCTTGTGCCTTTGCACATTGACCGGGGTCACCTGGAGGGCAAGCACCATGCATTGCTGTGCTTCAGCCAGCAAACTGGCCTTGGCTGGCCCCACCTACCGGTTTTGCCAAATGTGTCATCCCCAGGGTGGAGGTACGATTGGAGAACAATTGGAGGTGATGAGAGCAGGTGACTGTGTGTGTACTTCCTTCCTTCTCCTTCCTCCTCCCCGCCTTCTCTTTCTCTCTCTCACACACACTCACACTCCATGTATGCAATCCTATATACACTTTCCAGGAGTAAGAACCATTGAGCACAGTGGGATTTACTTCTGAAGAAACTTGCATGGGATTGCTCCACAGAGAAAAGCCAAACTTGGGCTGTTTGACTGGTTCCTGCACACTTTGAAAATACAGCTACCCAACTCCTTGAGAAGTTCTTTCCATCTCAGAAAATAATGCATTTGCCAATTTTAGTAAATCCTTATTAAAAACAAACCAAATTGAATCATCACTCAGCTGTAGGAGCCAAATCCCTTGTGTTTATAGAAATATTATGAATAAGCCAAGCAGTAATTCTGCCGCATGCTTCCCTTCCAGGTGTCAGGATCTGGGCAGCCTCAGGGCTCCTCCTGCTCCATAATGATCAGGTTATATAAGATCAAATCAGATCCTTATAAACTCCATAATGATCAGGTTATATAAGATCAGATCAGATCCTTATAAACTCCATAATGATCAGGTTATATAAGATCAGATCAGATCCTTATAAACTCCATAATGATCAGATTATAACACTGTGTGTGAAACCTTATGGCATTTCACCAATGACAGTAGTAATACTGGGTAACTGACTGGTTAATTCTGTAACTTGGTATCACAAGCTGGTGCCCTTTGGAGACTACGAGCTGAGGATTACAACTCTCGCATTTCCCCAGCTGACTGGGGCTAATGGCTAAAAGAGCTGCACCTACACAACTGGAGGGATCCAGGTTGGGATGGGCAAGGCTAAGGCAGGCAAAAGTAGTGAGATGAATATGAACCCTGACAGGTTTCAGTGTCCCCTAATTTTAGCACAGATTAATTAAGCACAGCCCTGGTAGTTGCAGGATTTGTTCCCCAGTCTACTGCAGCTGCCAGGGTGCTCCTGAGCATCACCTGGGAGCCCTGGGGAAAAATTATTTTACTACTGGCTCTTCCCTCTACAAGCTGCCTCAGCAATGTTAGTCACCAGTGTGTTAAAGTGCTCCCTGTGTTTCCTGGCTGCCACTCAAAGGCATCTTCTCCCTCATGCTGTCTTCCTGGCTTTTGGTTTCTGTTTGACTACTCCCTTGTTTCCTGGCCTGGTCCACAACAGACTCCTGGTTGGCATTTGGCCTGCTTCATTATGTAATTTAGACTTGTGGCTTGGACTGGTAACTGGATTCTGGCTTTGACCACCTTGTTTTGTTTCC
Organism: Varanus komodoensis; assembly: GCF_004798865.1. NCBI lineage: Eukaryota > Metazoa > Chordata > Lepidosauria > Squamata > Varanidae > Varanus > Varanus komodoensis. Next base: position 28,360,024 of record NW_025335349.1, read on the forward strand.
TGGATCCCGGTGCATTACCTGTTACACAGGTGCCCATGCCCTGGACCCTGATACCAGGAGGGTTCCCATCGTGAGGGGAGCAGCCACTCCTGCATTCCTGTAAGCTCTCTGTAAGGGAAGGCCAGGATGCGTACTTGGATCAGGGCCACTGTGGCCAGGCATGCACCCAGGAGCAACCCTTGCACTCGCTGTCTCTCACTCACAGGAATCTCGGTCTCCCACGCCCCTGAGGTTCTATGGGACCTCCTGTTTCCCTGTTTTGTCTTGTGCTTTAAAGCAGTATTCTGGAGTGGGATAATGCAATTCAGCTCCCTGCTGGTGCTGGTATATTGGGAACCCGGCAGGCCATTCCTGCCCATGCCGCTGGAGCGCATGTGCTAGGTAAGGTGTGGCACTGCTAGAAGGCAGGAGCGGAGTGGGTGGGACATCTTCCTTCTCATGGCTCTGCTGGTCCTCCCATGTCTGCGTGTAAGATGAGTCTTGCTGCCAGCATAGCCTGGGAGACTTTAGATGTGGTTCCAACAGGGAAGGCACAAGAGTCTCTTTCTGTTTCTCTCTCTCTCTCTCTCTCTTTGTTCCAGCCTTAAGTCTGTTTCATTCAGAAGCATTTTCATGTACGTGCCTCTGAATACATGCATTCTGAATGTTCTTCTAATATAAATTCTTTGTACACCTTTTTTATCATAGATCTCCATTGACAAATTTGGAGATGATGAATTTTAAAGAAAATGGAGCACTGGTTCACATGGTGGTTCAAAAGTGCAAATTAGTTGAGTTTGCATTCACATCTGATAAATGAAGGCCAACTGGAAAAGTAAAGGAATGTAACAAAGAGCACTAGTATGAATTTGCTCTAATTATTTCATCTCAGGGCAATCGGCCTTTTTCTTTCTCTTGCCTTCATTGTCTGTAATTATATCATAATTACAGCATGCTTTTTCACCTCTTCAAAGGGAGTATGTGCTTTAGTAACTGTCTTCTTACCAGAATAATTATTAAGTCACAATATAATTGGTTTCTCCCATTTTTATTCTTCTTGAAATGTATGTGTAACCAGACACTGCCTGCTTCAGTGGGGCTCTTCATCTCCAGCCTCAAGATATTTGACGAGTTTTTTCCTTTCCTCCAACATCTCAATCAGGCTTCTTTGTGCTTGATTTGTGGGGGAGGGTTTCTTCTGGGGGTGCTCCTGGGCCCTTCCCAGTGGATTCTGTGTGCATGTACATATGAATTCAGAGTATGGCTCCTAGACAGGTGGTGAGAAGGACCAGAAAGCCGATGGGGACAGGAGAAAGACGTCCAACTGAAACCCTATACTTAATAATCTGGGAGCATGTTCCTTTGGACTCCATCACACTTGCATCAGGGCAAACATGAACAAATGTGATTGCACAGTGAATGATGGGAGAGTATAGAGAGGACTCTGTGTTGGCTGCTTACCTGTAGCATTTTTTTTGGAGGTTACAGTGGGAGGGTCATGACTTGAGAGAAATGGAGAAAACCTTGTTGGTTTCTTGAAGAGACTCAACTCTTCCCTTACAGTTTAAGCATTGGAGGGATGCTCTGGACTCTTACTGGTGGGCATTTCTCAACAGCAATTAAGACAAGGAGTGATTTATGAAGCACCATGAAGGCATCCTGCTGGCCGAGGAACAAGACCTTAATTCATAGCAATCTATCTATAGAAGTTGCTTAAAATGGCATTGTCCATCTAACGAACACCAGGCTTGAAAAAAACCCGTAAAAAATAACTATTATATAATAACTATTTCTATTAAACAAATTAAAGACTATTTATATTTTTCTATGTGTCATTTTTCCCAAAAAATCTCAAGATGGTGTACAAGGAGACTAAAAAATGTTAGAACCAGGCAAGCAGAACTTCATTTAAAATACAAAATCTATTCAGAGTAAAAAACTGGATAAATAAAAAGGTTTTGGCCTGGTGTCAGAATGAAGAGAGTTGGCGCCAAGCACAACTGTCTGGGGAGCATATCCCATAATTGGGGCACTATTGCTGAAAAGGCCGTTCTCCTAGTAGTAGCCCTCCTCACCTCCTTCAAGGAGGGCTCTTGGAGAAGGACCTCCACCAATGATCTTACAGTCCGGGCAGGAATATACAGGAGGCATTCTGTTACATATCCAGGCCCGAAACCATCTTAGAATCCACAGATAGTTTTTTGAATGTAGAAATCAACCAGAAAGCAAAGCCCATCGGGAAAACATGTTGTGATCATTGGCCCTTCACCCTTCAGTGCACAGCAGAGGACTCTAATATGGATCCAGCTCAGGCAGTTTTCTCAGGGCAAGGATGGCCAATCTCTTATTCATGGCATATTCCTGCCTCCATTGCCTGGAGGTCGAGACCCTGACAAAGCCTCCATCTCTCCAGGCTCACAGATGTGCAAGTTTCTGAAATCAGCTAAGGGGCCATTAATAGACCCATCAGTTGCGTATGACTTTGGTTAGTTCCTTGCTAAAGCAGTGTCCTCCAGATAAGAATCATCTAAGTATGAGACTGCTTCAGCCAGAAGGGCTTATTTAGTGTTATCTACTGGTTTACATGCCCTCCACATGAGCGTCCTAATTTTGGCTTTGTTGTGACTTGCCTTTATTTACCTTGCCTTACTGTGTAATCTAATCTTGCCTGCTTTGGCTTGACTTTGCCTATGTTAGCCAGACCTCACCCACCTTGACTAGACTCGATCAGTCGCTACCAGCTTTCCCTATGATCACAAGTATCTAAAATAAAATAACAACACGTAACTCTTACTTTACCACTGGAAGACATACAAATGGAGTCAGGAAGACTCTATTGTGGTAACTGAGGTGCCACAATAGAAAAGCCACTGTCTTTCATGCACAGAATCTCTCTTTTCAGCCATGATATTTTGTTCATGACAATAGGCCAAGAGCAGCTCAGACGTTGCTTCTGTTCTTCCTGCTGAACACTGAGAAGTATTTTATGTTGTGATAGTGTCCTGCCACAAATTCACTTTGGCATGTTATCTTAAATGCTATCTTCAGAAGCATCATTTTCTACATCCACCCACCTATCTCCATGTTGTGACCTTCCTCTCACCAGGAGAACTTTTCCACCTTCCAGAGACAGATCTAACCCTCAAATGGTAACCATGATGATGGGTCCTTCCTTCTCAAAACTTGATTTACATCGTCATCCCCAACCCTAGCCATTGTGCTTACTTTAACAGATAAACACATTGATAAATAATCCATGGTTGCTATTGTCCCAAATCCACTGACTGGACAGGTGCACCAGATCTTCAGCTACATGCCTAAATATAGGGAGCTGAATTGTATTAAGCCAAGGTATGTGTCTGTCTCAATCATTTTATATACTCTGGTTGGCAGCAGCTCCCCATTGGCTTACAGGATGTACTAAAATAGGGAAATCTGCCTCATTGGAACTTGACAGATTTCTTGTTCAGTCCCATTCTGATGATCAGAAGTGGGCTGAGATATGTTCTGGGGGACTTTTTAGACTTCTGTTTCTATGATGTACACAATTTGTACATTACTAACCGCTAATCAAATTTGCACAAATAAGCAAAACCATGTGGCTCTAGCATTGTTTGCACAACATCAGCCAATTCCTGTAAATCCTAAATCAGGATGTCCAAAAAGTTGGGATTGGCATAAAATCTGCACAAAATGCCCTAGCATCTTCCAGTTTTCAGAAGCTTATCTGTAGGAATTTCATGACTGGATAAAAAATTGCACCGATTGTTTTCTTAGTGAGAGCGAAGTCTTGTGAGCTGGTTCGGCTTTCACCACATTGAGCCAGCACTGGTCCATTAGCTGGGCTAAAGAATTAGAATCCAGGGATTCTGCATAGTAAAAAATCCCCCTCTGTCAGATTCCTGGCAGGTTGCTATTCATGAATGGGTTTATCCTATCATTTATCTTTCCTCACTGAATAGGCCAGGGATTTAGCCACCAATATTTTGCCCACAGCCTTCTATATGCAAAGAAAAGACCCTGCACTGAGCTACCAGTCCTTTCCTGTAAAAAAATGTGGAGCAGGTGATCTACTCCAGAAGTCTCCGACAGCTATTAATATCAGCACTGAACTTCACAATTATCACTTCACTCATAATATGCGAGTCACTTGTTTGTAATTCTCAACTGCTGCCATAGCTAGCACCATTTACCCACGTGGCATCACCTTTGCTTTTCCTTGGAAATCAGGAGCTGCAATTTCATCTGGTAAATGCCTGAAAAGCAGAAATTACAGGTCCAGCTGGCCTGCAAAAGCTTTCCTATCAACCTCCAAGCATGGGCTTTTTCTGCTGCCTCGCTTGGAGCCATGCATTTCTGCTTCCCGGATTTGTCATCGTGTTTCCTCGAATAATAGCTGCCACTCATCTCCATGTCTGCTGTTTGAATAACACAACGCTTTTGGCAGGGCAGGCCTGACCCAACCTGGAAACCCCATGTGAGCCTCCTTCTCTTACAACTGCTGTCAAGGAAGTCCTCTGCCTTTCTTTTCACGTTTCCATTAGCACTCCTGAATGAATAGAGCAGGCCATTACATGCAGCGTGGGCCACGCCAGTGCTAAGGAGGGCTGGCCAACGCTGTCACCATGCAGGAGTCGGGCAAGTATGAAATCAGCTCTCGTTCGAGGCGGTGTCATTCTTGAGTGCTTTCAGCCAGCAGTTCTCTCTGCTGAGCTACACATGCAATCATAAAATGAAATCCTCTGCTTTCCTTGTCACTATTTTTCTCTCACTCAAGTCTTTTGATGGATGGTGAAACAGTTCTGTTGAACACGACGCCAATTCGTTCAGCTGAGACGTGGCACCGTTTCTGCAAAATGGGGAGAGAGCTGGCCAGACATGATCAGCAGTTCTCCGAGGAGATGGAGGAAAAACCTTCCATTTATAATCCCACCGTCTGCAGTAATTGGTGGCTCACTTGTCACATCATTTTCCATGTGCCTTAAGAGACTGGATTTGTCACATTGGTCCATCAAACTGCCAATATATAACACAAAGCAAGTGTTATGGGAGTCAGGAGAGAGTTGAAGGGCTGTGTCATGCCTACTTTCTTTCAAGTGAAATGGATAGGATGCTTTCCTTTAGCCGCGTTTGAAGGACTTTTCCTTCAACATTTTTCCCTTTGTTGGCATCTGAGGAGAGTGGCTGTGGCTCTGGAGCAGAAGGGATGCTCTGCATGTACGTAGTCCTTCCTTAAGCCCTGGTATCTCCAGAAAGGCCTGGAAAAAACCTGGAAACTCACTGCCAGCCAATGCTGGCGATTAGTTTTGAGCTAGATGCACCTTGAGTTTGACTTGGCATTGCTTCCTGTGCATTATTCAAAGCAAAACCAGAAACGTTGTCCCAAATGATGGGTGTTTATGACTTATTGCTCTTTATACCAGCAAATGTTTCATAAAAGAATCTACTGATTTCTTTCATATTCAGGAGGAACATACCTAGATGTGGCAGATACAGATTTTTCCAGAACCAATGCAAGGTATTCATGTGGCCAAGCAAGTGGTCCAACTGGATTTCATGGATCAGGGATTCCCGGTTCCATGTGCAGAAGGCAGCCCAGATGCAAGAGCATGTCATACTCTTTGTTGTCCTTCCCTGCTTTCAGCCCTTTCTACAGCAACCAGCTGGAAACCTCTTTTCCTCTGGCTTCCTCCCCTACCAAACCACCTTAAAACTCCTTGGGCCTTGACTGCCCACTTCTAGGTAGTTTGGGGTTACCTTCTAGATACCGGGTGGGAAACCCAACAAATGCGATCACAAGAAGTCCAGTCCTGTGGGCACTCCCCATCTGAAATGCTGGGGGGAAATTCCAAAAGGCATAGTGTTTTTTTATCCTCCCTCATTTAAATATATTTAAAACATTATACATAAGAAATTATATATAAGAACTGGAAATTATGTGTAGGAAGTTACCTTCTACCAAGCCAGATCACTGATCCATCATTCCCATATTATCTTTCCTGATGGGTAGCAGCTGAGCAAGCTTTCCCAGCCATATCTAATGATGCCCATCCAGCTGTGTGCCAGTGCAGCTTAAAGTACAAGCATCCATCATGGCAGTCCCATCTTCTCGCCTGAAGAAGCCAGAGGATTCTGAAATGGATTCAAATGATTTTAGATTCCTACGACTTCATGCAAGAGATTCCACAGCAGACCTGCCTCTGCAGGGTTGTGGAGCTCCTTTTTAATTTTTCCAAAAGGACACATAATTTAGTTAGTGGAAAAAGTTAGGGAAAATTAAGCAAAAGTTAATGGAAAATATACAGCACATATATTTTGTTCAGTGTGGTTTTGGTGAGTTTCTTAATTTTAATGTTCACTGCTGTTCTTTATATAGTATTTGCTTTAGTTTGATGAAATTTGTTATTAGCTGTCCCCCTGTTTTTATATTTCATTTTGTTAGCACTCTGGACATTGCCTTGTTCAGCATGGAAAAGTGGGATGCAAATCTTTCTCTGTATAAATAACAAAATCAAAAGCAAAACAAAACAATGCAAAATAATGCAATCCTATGCTTATGAGTATGTCCCATAGAAAACCATGGGACTTCCTTCTGACTGGGCAAACATAGCAAGGCACTGTTGGTATTACCTATGAGCATGCGAAGGTTTTATACACTTGAGAGACACCCAGGATCATCAATACATTATCCTATTTATTTATTTATTTATTTATTTATTTTAAGTTGAAGCTTTCTTGATGGAGCTCTCAGAATATATACTGTATAATAAGTCAAAAATAAGATTGATGTTGAACCCAATACTAAAATACACTAAAAGTCCTGTTTTACAAGTTGTACCAAAATAAGTAAATAAAAGGGACACATAACTGGAAAAGCATTGCCCCATCTCACACAGTATTACCTACTCTGACTGGCAGTGGAACTCCATGTCTTCTGGCACAGGTCATTTTTAACTGGAGATTCGAAGGACGGGACACCAACCAGTGAGGGGTGGCCCTCTAGGCTATTGGCTTGACTGGAAAGCAGGGGCTTCCAACCCCTTGAACATCTCAGCTTCAGTGCACCCTTATATTTAATGCATTTTCCAGTAATCTGAAGTTGTGCTGAGTAGAAGAAGAACTATCAGAACCCAACCATAAACGTCAATACTAATAGAGCACCGTAAAAGGGACCAGAGGGAGTATTGGGGCTATCTTAACAAATTAAACTGTGAAGAGGTTAGAAAGGCCCAATTAACCATGCAAGTGGAATTATATTATTGATCCCTTAATTTTCTTTTAAAAAAGCATGAAAGATTCCTCTAGAGGCCTGACCTGAGAATAATATATTGAGCACCATTCCTAGAATGATCTTATTAAAACTCAAAACAAAAATTTAGAGCCAAATTGGCCTTGCCGTGGATAGAAACTGTCTTGATAACTCAGCAGCAGGGACTCATAGATAACTCAGCAGCAGCCATTGCCATTAATGGCTCACTGATCTGACTGGGCAAAGATATTTACTGCACTTTGCATCCTACTGTCCTGGAGGTGACATAAAGAGTATTGGTTAGATCTATTTATTTGTTTATTTTATTTAAACTAATTATAGAAAGGAATATGCAGCAAACTTTGAAACGTGGTGTTTATCAGTAATATACTTTTAAGGCTATATAACAGTTCTTCGAGTTCACTTTATACGGCTTAAAATGTCTTTGAACTAGGGATGGATGTCCTTTTTGGTTCTTTTCATTTTTCTAATTTCAAAGTTGATTTTTCCCACTGCCATTTTTTAATATTTGCATGGAAAATTGTATGCATTTCTGTGCACATTTCTCCTAACATAAATGCAGTTTTGCCTGCATTTGTGCCTAACATGCATATTTTGCAAGCAATTTTCCTAATAGAATATGTTTGATCAATATTTTCACTAAACTATGTTTTTGTGTGTATCTCTTGATGGAAGAACTCCATTTAAAAATGTGAAGAAGTGTGAATTTAGAAGTGTACCTGAATTTCTATTCACATATCAGTCTGAAATGGCAAAAGATGCATTCCATTGGCAACTCCATGAATCCTTCCCCCAGATTCCCATCCCTTTTCGATCCAACCTGGTATAAACTAGAGATGGAATGGACTGGAAATGCCATCAAGTAAGTAAACATGTAAGGAAGAATGAATGTTTTTCCCCCAAAATAAGTTTCAGTGAGACTATTCTGCAACCCAGCTGGCTTTCAGCTGAGTATGTACAATATATAGGTGGCATAGATAATCAATACGGCCATAATGGACATTGCTAGGGATTCTTGAGGAATTCAGAGTTTGAGAATTTTCATGCAAAATTACCTGACCCACACCTTTCAGATTGTCGAATGACAACAACATACTGCCTTATCTGCTAAAATTCCATCAAAGTACCATGCAGCAATTTAAACCAATAAGAGCTGCACACTGGTAGCAACTCCATTCACCCTTTCTCTCTTCCTTTAATTGGCTGCCTGAGATTTGTGTACATCAGAACAAAGCTGTCGCCCAGAGAGTGGGTTTCTCCAGATATGGGTAAAAGTTACTCAGCAGTTTTAAAACCTGCTATAATACCAGAAAAGCAAATATTTAAATGCATCATAGGAGGTCTTTTTTTACGGAAAAAATGCAGATTCCTGTAGAGCTGGAAAAGAATGCTGGGTATAAACAAGCCAACGTCTCACTAGCAAGCAACAGCTGCAGCTTGCCAGGATGCTGTTTGTGTGCACCAAAGGCCAGCTAAAAAAACCAATGTTCTTCGCCCTGTGTCGATCTTTTATTGTGTAGTATGCGCAGCTGCCTTTATTAAAAAGTAAGAGCAAGTTTTGCGTGACTTGGAGTGCAGCCTTCTGACACAATTTTTGAATACCTCTTCAAATCACACAGCTTTGGAGAAATTAGACATATCTGCCCAGAATGTTCACATTCAGATCTTAGGCCCAGCATTTTGAATTCTAGGGTTTGTTATACGGTTCCAGAGTGTCATGTCTTGTTTTGTTTTTCTAATGAGTCAAATTAAAATTACATGCAGAATTGGAACAATATATCCCTTCCAGCTGGTAAGGCTACTGCAGGGTTGCCATCTCTTCCCTCTGACAGGGGTGCCCTTGGCTTAGGAGCAGACAGTCACCCATGGAAGAGATTATGCAATCACTGTTGCTGCTCCTTTTCATTGATAAAGTTTTCTCCTCTTGCCTTTCTGCTGGCGTTCCACACCCCAGTTTTCTGCCCTGACTTCTTCATCATTGCATTGCCTTTTAGAGTAGTCACTGTTGGTTAGGTAAGCACTAATGGGCACAGAACATGTCCCATTTGTATCAGCAAGCAGCCGATGCCGCAGCAAAGTTAAGAGGGAGAAAGAGGAGAGAGTAGCTCATTCCAAAGTCTTCAGAATTTACTGGCAACTTGGTTGGCCATTCTTCATTTGCTGACAGGGCTCCTGTGTCATTAGGCAGAAAATCAATAGGGGAGATACCTTTTCCGCTCAGTGTATTTCCATTTAAAGGTAAGCAGCATCCGCTGAATGCCTGCTAATTGTCAATTTTAACAAGTTGTGTGTATTCATACTAAACTACGTTATTAATGGTACACCCAAACTAAAATGGAACATCCTAATCATTTATAGTAGGAATGCTTTAGGGCATTTGGCTACTCGAGGGTTGACATGAACATACACAGTCCTAAATGGCTTGGGGGCCAGGAAAACTGAAGGGACGCCTTTCTCCACACATCACTTCCTGATCACTAAGATCTTTGACAGGTCCTCTTCCATGAACCATCCCCCCACCGAAGTGAGTAGGAGAAGGGCCTTTTCTGCAATTGCACCTCATTCATGGAACGCCTTCCCCAAGAAAGTGTGCCGGGTGCCATTGCTGGCAGTTTTTTGGCACCTGGTAAAGATATTTATATTCAGTCAGGGACTTTAGTAGGCATTGGTTTTAACACTGTTTAATTTCCGTTACTCTGTGCCTTGTCATTTCTGCCAATCTTTAGTTTTTGTATTGTTTTAATTGGATTTTATGCTTTTAACTTTTATTTTATTATTCCCCTTCCTGTGTTGTTGTAAGCTGCCCATAGACCCCATCGGGCTAAGGGGTAGCATATAAATACAGTAAATAAACTATGAATAAATCATTCAATAAAGAATAAACAATTCTTTATTTAGATGGTGCCATTTAAGCTTCCTTTTATAGCATTATTTATTGCTATAAATAAATTCATCACCCACCTGTATTTAAGAGCTTCTTTGGGTGAATAGTAAGTAGCATCTAACTACAGGATGTCAAAGAAGATCATCATGCTGGCAACCAAGGGGGTAGGGGGGAGCGCGTGAAAAATATTTCCCTACATTGCTGTACTATCTTCCTGCCACAGATTTAGTTTTTAATGCTTTGAGCCAAATTCAGCCTTTTGCAGGTGGCTTCACTTTATGTTGGTGGTTGAATGTAAGAACAGACATCTTCCTTCTTTTTTATGATGACCTCCTGCTAAATTTTGCTTTTTGTTACGTCTTTAAAAAGGCAAAATACTCCCCCTCGTCACACACACACAAAGTGAGTCCCCAGAGTTCAGGGGCATATTAGAATGAGCTACTTTAGTTAAAGACCAGAGAGAGGGTTGAACAAGAGAGAAATGAACCTGGAAAAAGCATTTATAAGCCACCTTGGAGAAATTTATCTTGAGTTCAACACATATTCAATTCAACATGAATATTAAAAATCACACGGAAGGCGGCTGTTGTTGCCATATAGTAGGGTTGGGGAACCTCAGGCCTGGGGCCAAATTTGGCCCAGCTGGGGGTCCCATCTAACCCCTTGATCCCCAGATTGCTGCATCCCTTCTCTCAACCCTGCCCCTTCCCCCAACCTTTTCATTGGGTGGCTCAGTTTCGCTTTTGCACAGTTCTTTCCTCTTATTTTGAAAGACTGACATGTCTCTCCTAGGACTGACTAGTTGTAAGGACTTTCAGCTAAAATATGCTGAAATTCTCTGCCCCCCCTTTTTTTGCCTTTGGTTCTACCCATCACTGGAAAGTAACCCCCAAAAGCTTCTTCAAAATGGAAATCAGCCCTCAACTAGGACTGGCACTTGAATTTCCTCAATTGGTACTCGTATGTGTGATTGCTCTTCATTTTGATCAAAAGAGGAAATGATGCAAAGCGATTAGCTCTCAATTGGGAAAGCTACACAAACAATTCCCAGATTGCATTAGTTTCCCTGATACATTAAAATGTGGGAGATTAAAAAACTGTACAGTTTGAAAAAGACATATTTTGTAGTGAGCATGAAGGAATTCACCAGCACTTTCTGAGAAAATGTTCACATTCAGGATTGCAAGTGGGTCAGTTTTGAGCGAGTGAACTATGAACTGAAACAGAGTTCTCATATATTCCAACCTCACCCCTGCCAGATTGGGTAAACATGAAGATGAACCCTTGTCCTCTTGGGCAGGCTACAGACCAAACTTTAGAGAGAAAACAGAGGAATGTTTGTGTGAGATAGATTACCTGTTGCAGCAATGCTGTCAAACATTTTAAAAATTGACTCATATTTCTTTGTATTTATTATATTTATATCCAACCTTTTCTCCCCAGAAGGAAAGCAAGGCAGCTTACATAGCCTACTGTCTTCTCTCCATCTCATCCTACCCTGTGTAGCAGGTTAGTCTGAGAGTTCATGATTGGCCTAGTGGAATTCAGGGTTGAATTGAGATTAGAATTCAGCACTCTAACCACTGTGTCACCCTGGGTGATGGGACAGGCATGTGGAAAGAAACAGAATGCTGTGGATGCAATTAATGGAATTTTGTTCATTTTGCATTTGGTAAAAGCATAACACCTGTTCTCTACAGCGGATCAGGCTGCTAGGGTGACTATTTGTCCTATTCATGTAAGAACAGCCCTTTATTTTAAAAATCCCTCCATTGAAAGGTCCAGGAGTCAAGACAGGAGCAGCCATGAAGGTGCCTAGCACACAGTACAAAAGCACCTGGTCACACATCCCTCCACTGTGGAAAAATGTATTGCACTTCTACATTTGCATCTAGACACATGCAACTTGATTGGTCTTTGCACGTGCTTGCTGGTACTGGCTTGTCCAGGAACTGCCATGGATGCCCTTGTCATGCTCAAGGCATTCCTGTTCTCTCACGAAGAGACAAAGCCAATAGTAAACTCGGGTTCTGGAGAATGACCGAAACATGAATGTCCTAAAGGAGCATTCTGCTTCTACAGTGGAGTTCCATCTGGCCCCCACACCCAAATGGGCCATATGGCAGACTCCCCTTAGCTGCGTTCGCACTCACACATAATCAGACACTTGGAACCGTGCAACCTTTTTCCCAAAAGTCCACTCTCAGTCATGTTCAAGACTGAAAATGGGGAACATTCTGGTTAAAAACCAATCAAAATAATGTACTTACTGTGAAAATGGTATGTTTCCCAGGACTACTTCTGAAAGAAATTTCATTCCAATCAAAGCACCATGACACTCTGCATGCGCTTCATTTGTCATCTTTTAGAACTGGAGTCATGGGGTTATGCGGCCGTACAATGCAAGTGATAGTTATATAACCTGCCAACTTTTCTAGGCAGAGGGATTGACAGATTCTGAATATGAGAGTACACTATTAGCATGGAACTCTATGTGCAAGATGAGATACGGATCTTTTTTGACAGACATGGTTTCTCAAAATAATAATTCTCCTTCCCCCCCTCTCGCTCTCTTGTGCACACTCTCTCTCTCTCTCTCTGTCCCCTTCTCCCCTCCATCCCGTGTGTGTGTGTGTGTGTGTGTGTGTGTGTGAGAGAGAGAGAGAGAGAGAGAGAGAGAGAGAGAGAGAGAGAGAGAGAGCCTCATTAAAACTAAACCAAAACAAAAACTGATCATTAAAAAGTGATTCACATACTCTCAAAAGAATGAGACTGAAGCCAAGCTGATCTGCCTGGAACAAAGGATGTGCCACTTACTCCATGTCATTGAAGGAGAAAGAAGATACTGATTTCTATCAAACTTGGGACTCTTTTTATTATTGGCTAGAGAAACGGGACTTTGTATAGATTTAAGTATGTTTCTAAGTTATCATAAATGGAAAAAAAATGTGGGGGCTGACCCAGCAGGCCCGGTGTTTTTGATGATTGATGTTGTTTTTAGTTTTTCTTTGTTTTTAGGATTATAATTTTGAATAAAATAAAAAATATTATAAAAAAGAAAAAGAAAAAGAAAAAAAGGATGTACCACTTACTCCAAGGTAAGTTTCTTGAACAAAGTCCTAGTGAGCTCACTGGGACTCACGTGCAATTAATTGCTCCTTTAGTGCTTCTTGGCTTGGAATTTTTAATAGGCCTATGAAATAATAGCCTTTATAGTGCCTATGAAACATCCCAGAAACATCCCAAAATGCACATTGCACCATTCTCCCAGGGCTTGAAATTCAAAATATTATTGGATGTTGTAACTCAGCCTTTCTGCCAAAACCTCAACGAACATGGAAAGCTGGAGAGTTGGGTGAAAGTTATGTCTGGGCAGATTGTAAGCATTTGAATACTGCCTTTCCTCTCCTCAGGTCAAACATGACAGTTATCACAGGCCTTCGGAGGTAACAGCTGCATCTTCCAACCTCCCACCAATAGATTGAATTGGCTCTAAAATGATAATATTGGAAACACATACTAGGGAGGTACATTGGATTTGGCCAGAACCTGTGCCAAATTAGCACCCCCACTGGTCCATTGCTGGAGTTTCCAATGGTGAAGCGGGTTTCTTCCTGAAGTGACCAGAATCCAAGTTGGACTCTGGAAGATTTCTGATTTAGATAGGCAGGCAACGTTTGGAAAGTCTACTAAATCCTGTCGGGTTTACCTGCCAGTATAGAATTAGTTTGGTGCTTTAGGATGTGGCCCAAATCTGTCTGGACCAATTTGGAGGCTTTCTGCTTTGTCTCAGGTACTGAAAGCCAGTCCAGATTTGGAAGCTCAAGGACTCATGTGTCCCTGAAAAAAATGGCAAGGAAAAAATGCTTTTTTTCCTGTTCAAAGTAGATAAAATTATTAAGGCATAGCAGTGGCGCATTACGCTTAGTAAATATCAGAAAAATAGGTGCAGTGCTCACAGGGACACATACATTAAGGTAGGGTAGGGTACCTTTCTGGGCCCATAGGTGTATTTGGCAATTCGAGAAAATGAGATAAGTGAAAAGTAAAGGAAGCATCAGCAGAAAAAAGTGCTTGAACTTTTTAATGTGAAGCTGACATTCTAAATCTCATCAGAAGGCCCACTAATCTTTGCAAATTTCATCTAATCTGCTGAGAAAAAGGGAAGTTAGCAGCAGCTTTCTTAATGTAGTGGTGGACCACATCAGTACCAGGAAGCATGAATGGGATACCGACTTTGGTTCCTGCTACGAGATCTGTCCCTCTCAATTAAAACACACACACTTTTTTTTGGTAGCAGCACCTGGGCTTGCTTTAAATAGTGCAAAGGCCTCTAGCAGCTACTATTTATTTATTTAAATCATTTCTGTGCCTTAAACACTTTATCCACTTTGCTTCTATTTGCTTCTGGGCTACACAGTCTAGCCTTTGAGTGGCCATACCCCCAAGGCAGCCATTTTGTGGCAGTGCCCAGGACATTTTCTCAAATTGCCAAATGTGCCCCTGTACCCAGAAAGGCATCCTACCCTACCTTAATGTGTGTATACAAAGGTCACTGCACCTATTTTTCTGATATTTACCAAGCTGCTATGCCTTAAACACTTTATCCACTCCTGACAAAGCAAAAAAAAAAAAAAACGCTTTTTCCTTGCCATTTTTTCTTATAGCCCCTTTTAAATGGTCAAACGGGGACATGAGTCCTTGGGCTTCCAAATCTGGATTGGGTTTCAGTGCATGAGTCAAAGCAGAAAGCCTCCAAACTGGTCCAAATGGATGTGGGCCATGTTCTAAAGCTAACTGAATGCAGGTACGTAAACTGGATTTAGTAGGCTTTGCAGATGTCGCTGGGCTACGGTTCCCATCAGCCCTAGCTAACATGGCCAGCAGTGAGAGATGATGGCAGGTGCAAGCCAAATCTGAAGACCGTATCTCTGGCTGAACTCTAGGATGCTTTCTCTGCTCTGAAGCCCTTCGATCCTGTCCTGCAAATGTTGTGGTGCAGTGTGGGCTGAAGACAGTGGACCTGTGAAACAATTTCCACATTCTCTATGCAAGTGTTGTGTACCAATGGGCAATAGACTGTTGTGGTCGTCCTTCAGCACATTTTGCACACACAGAGCAAATAAAGTAATAGATTTATTAGGATTCGTACAACAGTTATCATGCTTTCATTTTGTGCAAAAGGTTTTACATGGTTAACAATAAGTGCAGAAGACCTGAATTCAAATCAAAACCACCTGAATTCAAATCAAAACCTTTTTCTAGCAGAGGAATATTAGCTGTCTAATTAGGGATGTCTAAAATTTGTTTCCTTGTGTTTTCAGTCAGGATTCACCCACTTCACACCTTTCTGACCAAACATGAACTCATACACGATCACTCATTGAAGCCTGTACGTTTCCTACTTAACAACAGATTTAACAAACCAAAACAATTGTCATTACCTTCTGAAAAATGCACAGGAAAATGCAAACGTCTGAAAAATACACAGAAAAATTGAATGCTTTTGAAAAACATGCACAAATTTGCTTTAATAAATTTAAATTAAAGACTGCATGCATTTCAAAGATTCACATAACTGTTGCATAGATTTGGAAAAGGATGTAGAGAAATAAGCATGAATTTTCCTGGAAAAAATGAAAAAGAAACAATCCCAATGTGATATGGATTGGAGACTGGAATAGAATTTGAAAGAGAATTTGAGAGAACTTTGATGAGCTGGAGTTTTACTTATTTGCATTTGTATCGACTTGCATTTGCAAGACAGTGCCTTGTACCAAATTCTCCCCCCACCCCATGTGTGTGTGTGTGTGTGTGTGTGTGTGTGTTTTAATCATGTTTCACTTCACTGACACAGTCTGAGGAAAAGAAAGTCTGGACTACTGTTCCTTTAAATATGAATGCCAGAACTGACTTCAACCAGTATCTGGCAATTTAGGGTGAATACATGGTTCCCTCATATGGCAGTGAATGCAAGCAAAAGCAAAAAGCACAGGGTAGTCTTATCTGTGAGGAAAGAGATAAGTCTGGAAGGCTCCGCCTGGCACCTTTCTGTTAAGCATTTCCATGCATCTCTGTCTTAAACACATCCTTTCCCCCAGCATCCTGCCACTTGCCCACATGAATGTTAATATTTCTGATGCTCAGAATGCAAATGCATATTTTAATAAATAGTTTTATCTGCCTTTCATACAGTCAGATCCTAGAATGTCTACTCAGAGTTCACACTGCCTAGGATTGCAGCCTTGGGGAATCAGGTTTCTGTAGGATTGTACTTGCATTTGTCAATTTGCTTCTGCTGATCCGGCAAAACTAATTAGGGGTGGTTGATTCTCTGTTTCAAGCTAAGTGACATTACCAATAAAGTCAATTAGTGTAAAGAATACTCTGACAGCTATTGCTAACCACACGTGAACCATCGTTCCATGTTTACTTTATTTGCAAAGAAAAGCAATAAAATGTATATTTAGCAGCCCGCTGTGTAGTTGCTGAGAGCCCTCTTTAAAATTCTGGAGGTAAATTGTTGGCTCAAAGATGGCATAAAACAAGTATTAAATGCAGGATGGAAAAAAAGTATTTGCACATTACATGAGGATCACAGAGATAATTTACTTTACTAATGCATTTTCCCTCCATAATAATATTATGTTCAGAAGCCCATTTATAATAATATTTATCTATCTGGTGTTAAACTGGGCATGACACAGCTAGCGCTGTCATACGGTAAAGCTGCAAAGCAGTTTACACACAGGACCTAGGAATACCAAAGCAATGTGGAACCAGTTTTTCCTATCATGGATCAGGTTCCAAAACGGTTCATCTAGGAACATAGGAAGCTGAGACAGACTGTTGGTCTGTCAGTATTACCAAGATTAAAGGCAATATTTAAATTCAGGTAATCTAAAGGATACCTAGGCAGTTATGTCATCCACTCTCCCCCGCCCAAAAAACCTCTTTACCGGCGTTCCATGAAATATTAGGTTCAAAGCTGGATTCAAGCTGGATCAACTACACTGGCAGAGCCGTGCACTGGAAAGATTCCCCTGCCTCCCCTTTCCCAGGACAGTGCCTCCATTCCTCTGAAAGGGCTGCACATCAGGAGTCTCTGTTGCACAGGGAGAGCTGTGGCATGAGGTGGCCTTCCAAAGCAGGTAGAGAGACCTTCTATGAGGAGGGATGGGTGAACACTCTAAGTGCGAGCTCTTATATTCTTGGAATTTTTCCTCAAAGCTGATTCACCTTGTTCCTGAACACTAGTATGTTTTTCCAATCAGGAAAATGTGCAGTTTGGAATGGGGAAAATGTGCATCTTTAAAAGTGTGCCTTTTCCCAATTGAAAATGTGCATTTCCCCCATAGGCATGCTAATGCAGATGGAGCGCCCCAAGGTTTACTTAGACAGAAGCGAATTTATGCAACTATGCAAAAACAATGTTTTGAACCTGACTGCAAGCTTGGAAAATGGCCAAAAAAAAAAAAAAACCCTTCCTGAGAATTGTATTCATGCTGCTGTTAACATTCACAACTGTGAAAGGGATGTGTTTCCATGTTGAACAGGAACAAAATTCTCATGAATCCCCAACCCTGAGCAGAGCTCAAGGAATACTGCCTGTCATCAAAGCAAAGGCAAATTTTGAGTCCAACCCCTAGTACTGAGCTGGCAATTTGTGGAACATCCGCTATTTTTGCTGTTCAGTTTACATAACTCTCTCTAGTACACACTATTCTGCACACAATCCGTGAGCAAAGTGCACACTAAAAAGGCTAAAAAAGGCCTTAAAATGTTTAATTGATGTGATTATTATAACTCTTTTGTACAACTCAATTTGCAGATCATACAAGAAAGTTTTTTGAAAATGGTTTGCCAGAAGCCAGTCTGTGAGATACTAATCAATGCCGAATCTGCAGGGCAAATTCATGCAAATCTATATTTCTTTGAATAAATTTCAGGTTTCTCTTGCATTCCATTAAACCAGAGTCTATCCAGGAAGGAAGGAAGGAAGGAAGGAAGGAAGGAAGGAAGGAAGGAAGGAAGGAAGGAAGGAAGGAGCATTGCCACAAGATTAGAACAAGAAGAGAAGTAAGAGTAATTGCTTATAATATAGAGTAAGTCAGCAGGAATATTTTCCCTGAAAATAAAAGGGTTAATAGACAAAGAGGCAGCTACAACTTCCAAATCATGTTAGAGCACAATTCCATGGCTCACCCATGCTGTCTGAGCAACCATAGGAAAAGGTGTGGAGTACCCACAGTGACCTTGGAGGAGCCTTCTGAAACTGTAGTGGGAATTCTGCCTTCGGAGCTTCACCTTCTCCTGTCCTGCAGCTGGTGCAGTTCTTTCCATGCCAGAGGAGGCCCTGAAGATGGAAGGTCATACCTGGGGCAGGTCCTGAGGGCAAGGTCCAGGGGTTGGAGAGGAATGGGTCGCCATTGTCATCCACTGAATTCAGTTGGTGCCTCCGCCTCTCTGCTTCACAAGGAGGGTAAAGACGTGTCTGAAATAAACCATACACATAGACAAGAGAGGGGAGCACAGAGGCTCACTGGACTCCACACTTCCCCCACCCTCCACGGGATGCTTTTTGCCTTCTATGTTTGCACTAAGTTTGTTTTATGGGCAGTCACCTAAGATGATGCCCTTAAGTGGTGTACTAAGTGTGTCTCCTTGGCTGCGATTAGGGATGGGTGACAAGTCTGTTTCATTTCAGTTTTGAGAAGAATTTATCAGAATCTGCAAATGTCTTCATGTTTTGAGACAAAAAGATGTTAATCATTTGTATTAAATGAGATGAATGGAAAGTGATAGATCCATCCACAGAGGCCCAAGGCTTTGAGACCTGGGCTCTCTTCTCATCCATGACAGACTACTAGAAAATTGTTCTCTTCATGCAGGGAATAGCTGTGCTTATTGAACTTGCCCAGTTAGGTGAATTTTTTTCTTATTTGTGATGAAAAGTTTCCAAACTTTACACATTTTTTTCATATATGGGATGGAAAGAACTTGAGATTAAAAAAAAGAAAAGTGCAGGAGAAAGGCAAACTGGTAAATTCACCCTTCTTTGGTTACCATCTGAATTCATTTTTACTTTTTTCCACATGGCTCAGAAACTAGACCTCACTAGATGTTGCTGACCCAGGATAATTATAAAACATGCCCAAGAATGCTGAAATTCTTTAAAGAAATGGGAAGACAATTTAGTAGAGGTTCCCCCCGCCCCACAAAGTACACTACTGGGGAGTTTTCAGAAAAAGCAAAACAAGTTTTAATAAAAATAGGGAAAGTGCTTGAGTGGAGGGGTACCTCTCTTGGATTTGGAGGAATTTTAAAAATTGCTCTTCAGACAAAACATCACAGGGATTTCAAGGGAAGGCAGGAGTTTTAATATAGATTAGGGGAATTTCTGAAGGAGGCTTAGCATGCTCGTTGCAAGTGGGTTATGTTCCTGTTTGATCTATTTGCTTATTTGTCTCTTGTTGCCTCTTGCTTTTTGATTGGTTTCTACCTTTGCTCCATACAATCTCTCACACATACACACACACCCCTCTTTAGCACACCCCTCTCTAGCAAAACTCTTGGCCAAACTGAAGGACCATCTCTTCCCATGTTGCATGAATGCACAGTACTGAGGCCTTCATATGCTTTGAATTAAAGAGGGGAAAGTGGGAGGGGAGTTAATGAAATGCTGAAGCCTCTGTCTTCTGATCCTACCCAGTTTTATTTCATTCAAGAAGTGGCTTTAGTTTGAGGGCTGACTTTTGAGGAAATTTTGGAGAGCCACTTTCCACCTGTAGGTAGGGCCAAAGGCAAAATGGGTGAGGCCAAATAAAGAAAAACAAAACCAAGAAGTATATTTCAGCTAAAACATTTATTGGCAGTAACTGAATGTTAGGAAAGTTATTTCAAGCCTTTGGGATGGAGAAAGCAGCACAGAGCCTGGGGGAGTACCCTGTGGTCAGCGGTTTGGGGAAAGGAAGTGAAGAAAAGAATGCACGGCCACCTCAGGAAGGGTTGCAACGATCCTTCTTGGAATCCATCCCTTTTCTGTTCATCAGACTTCTTCTTGCCCTCGGGAAGTGAGCTGAGCCAGGAGGAAGACTGTGGATGCTCACGGACATGGCAACCTTCTTCCACAACACGTGCTGCACAAACAAAGGTTGCAAGTTATTTGTGTGGAAGAGCGCATCCACCTGAGCAGTGTTCTTGCAGGCTTGCCTCCTGGTAGGCACCCATGTGGGCACTCTGCACTCACTGGAGTGAGAACACAGGACAGAGTCCAGGGAGCTGAGCCCAGGAAGCCTGGCAGATCCCTAGCCCAAAATGGATTCTTCTCACACCCCTAATCTCAGGTTCCCCAACATTTGGATTTTTACTCTAGGTGAGCCTTATGTGTGGCCCTCAGAGCTTGAGGTTCTGCATCTCTGAACTAAATCATGCTTCCTGTAGGCTTCTAAGAACTTCAGCCTGGAGGCCATCACAAAAGATAAGGGACTATGCCCAGATGCATAGGATTTCATTATAAGCCTGCTTATAATGTATATAACATATGTATATTATACAGATATTCCTTCCCAGGAGCCTTAACAATAACTTCAGAACCTTATAATTGGTGCTTGTGCAAGTCTTATAAAATCCCTAATTGGTATGGCATGTTACAGGCTAGCTCCTCATTTTGTTTACTGTATATTTATTTGCTTCTGCAGCATAATAAATCTTTAGTAACTCTCAGGTTTTTGCTCAAAGGAAAGCCCCAAGTGTTTTGGAGGCATTTGCCAAGAAATGATCCCCACACAACTTCTGCACAAGCAGATTCCCTCTTTCACACCACATGCAGCAACCTTTGTGTGTGCTGCAGCATATGACGCAAAAGAAGGTCACCAGTTGTGCAGTCTTCGCATTTGCAGACTTCCTCTCTGCTCAGCTTGCTTTCTAAGTGAGGGGTGAACACAAAAAGAAGTCCACAACTATGAGAAGTTCAGGGCATTCCTACCCTTAACTATGCCATCCATGGCATGTGATCACCAGCAAAACTCAGGTTCATCAAAGTTCTTGGAATTCCACTTCAAAGCTTGGTACATCTCATATCCATATCAGATTAGGATCTTTGGTGTTCTGTTTTCCATTTTCTGGCATGAAAATTCATGCCTATTCTAGGCATATTTTTGAAATGTACATATCAATTCTGTGCATCTTTGAAATGCACACATTCTTTCCCCACTGATGGCAGTGTGTTTGAGCACCTTTTTGACGCATATTTTTCATGCACATTTTTGACATGTATCCATGCTGGATTTTTGAATCCTCAGATCACATTGCAAACTTGGAAACATGCAGGCTTTGCTGGAAGATGACATTCAAGTCTCTGTTCCTTCTGTGAGGTACAAACTGGACAAACCATGATAAAAAATTAACCAGAATGATTTTTTTTATACATCCCTAGGCATTCACATTTTAAAACACAAGATAGGTTTATAGGTCACCTCTTTTGCCTTTGAACAAGGAATGATCAAAGAAGCCATCAAAGAAGTACTGTGGCCATGCTCTTCAAGGCTTAATATGAAAACTGTGATCAAGCCCTCTACTTAGCAAAAGACAGTTTGTTTGAAATATTGCAGTTAAGGCCTGGCCGAATCTCTCTCTCTCTCTCTCTCTCTCTCTCTCTCTCTCTCTCTCTCTCTCTCTCTCTCTCTCTCTC
>NW_025335349.1:28381948-28527627 GCF_004798865.1 Varanus komodoensis
TCTCTCTCTCTCTCTCTCTCTCTCTCTCTCTCTCTCTCTCTCTCTCACACACACACACACACACACACACACACACATTTTGTAGTCCCCCACCCTCACAGGAGGTAATTATTTCTCCTTACCACTCACAAAACTGATGGCAGCGCACAGCAGTAGGAGCAAAGTATATCCAACAGCATACACCCACACTCACAGACAGCAGATTTGCACAACACCCATGATCACCATGGTGGGTTGCCTTGAAGCTCACAACAGCCATCATGAGCCTGACAGACAATCAGGCTCACCGAGGTTGCCCAACTCCTTCCCCAAAGAAGGTCTCTGGGGCAGGAGGCAAGAGGATCCAGGATGCTCCAGGGCACACTGGAGCAGCTGTCAGGTGGGCTCTCCTGCAAGCTGTTGCTGATCTTGCCAAGCAGCTGCCTGGTTCTGGGCATTTCTGCAATGATGGCTTGTTTTATCCAGGTTTGGATGACACAACAAGCCATCATGATATGCAAAACTGTAGAACTAACCATTGTTTCTCACCATGGTTTCTGAGGACCAGATGTACCATGCTGGAATACCACCACTGGGTTTGGACAAAACAACAGGTAAAAACATTGATTAAAATAAGCCACCGTGATGTCTCACGTTGTGGAACTTCTCCTGTGTTTGTGTGTGACTCAGTCTCTCCCTTTCTTTCTTACTCATGTTTCAAAACTATTTCTATTAAAGAAAGTAGCGGTGACATAACATTTTCTCCTGTATTACAAGCTCAAGTGTTACAGATTTGTGATAAGTCATTTTTCTTTAAAATGTTTCTTACTTGTGAAGAAGCAGGCATGGGTTGGAAGCATCTGCTGAGCCAAGCAAGCACCAGCCATTACCATTACCATTTCATCATTATTATTAATTACATTTTATACCTCCTGTAGTCAAAGCTCTCTGAGTAGTTCCCAGCATTAGGTCACCCATCCAGATGTCAACTAGACCCGACCTTGCTTAGCTTCCAAAATTAGGCAGGATCAGGCACTAACTGTCAACTGTCCTATCAGGAGGAGAGTGAAGAGAAATCCAAAATTTCCTTCCCTGAAAATTTCCTTTCACTGAACTCTGCCTGCTGGCTACACAGGGAAACTTGATTTACCCCTTTGCCCTTCAACCAGAGTATAAAAATCTATCTTATTTCTTTAATGGCAACCAACTAAAAACCCCTCCCTGCAGAGCTGACACCTTCCTGTTGCATCCTTCAACAGAACATTCCTGGAAATTACTCCATAGAATGATGCTTCGTCACTCCTGTGCAGGAATGTGGTCCATCTGCTCTTAAAGGGAAACTTCCTATTTGTAAAAGACATGGGGGAGCCTTTAGCCATCTTTAGCTAGATCCAAGCTCAACAACCCTCTGACCTTCCGGAGCAGATTTGTAGAATGTGCAGGGGGAAGGGAAGGAGAAGAGAGAAAAGTCCCAGTCCACAAGGGTTACCCATCCATGTGTAGAAGTATGATTTTGGATAGGTAAGGTAAATCTTTCAGGGTAAGTCCAGCCAACCCAACATTGCTGAGATTCCCTCCAAGTTTTAATCCAATCTGGACCAAGTGTTCCTACTGGAAATGCTAAAAGAGATTAAAAATTAAGAGGGCATGGATCAAATACTTTGGCCCAGCACCATTCGCAGCGTAAGTGGAATGCAGGGGCAGCATCTCTAAGACAAAAATCCCTTTATTGACATAATTGGAGTTCTTTCTCTGTATAGTTTAGTTCTTTTTTTCAAACGCATGCTCATTCCAGTAAGTACTCTTTATATTTTAAGGATCAAGGGGTCATACGCAAATGCATGTCAATGGGAGGGAAGAAAGCTTGCCAACTAACCAGGAAAAAAGCAGCCTGGGGTTTTATCTTTCAGAAAATGATGGGAAAGAGCAAAGATCTCTCCACAAGTAATACATTTAACCTTTATACAAATAGCAGGCTCAGTTCTCACAGCAGGGATCCGTATGCAGCCAAAAGAGCAGCCCACATGCAAAAGGATTCCAACAATTTCAGGAAGACATGAAAATAAATAAACAAATATTTTAAAAATAAAAACCCTAATTCAGGAGTGGACAACTTGGGGCCCTTCTAGTCTTTTGGCTTACAATTCCCATGATCCCTCACCGGACAACAGAAACCTTGCATATTTTCCAGACAGGTGTGTGGCACATACATCCAGGAGTGGGGAAGGCTGGGCTTGCGAGAAGGAGCAGCATATATTTATTTATTGTATTTATTTAAAACTTTTGTATGTTGTCCTTTATATAAATATCTCATGCAATTTGATATTTTTTTTAATTTATTTATTAAAACATTTTTATGCTGCCCCATTCGCCGAAGCCTCGGTGCGGCTTACAACAATAAATTAAAACATCATAAATAACATTTTAAAATGTATATTGTATAAAATATATAAAATGTATACATACATAAAATGTATAATGTATAAAATATATACATTAAAATAAGGTAATGGCCTCTGCACATCATTGCTCAGCTGCTGTTGAGAAGGAGGAGTTCCTTCTGCCACCCTATCCCACCCCACCCCACCCGCCACCCCGCTGATGGGCTTGCTCACTTACTCTTGGTTTGATTTTCTTGATGCTGTTCTTGAATGACCTGCCTTCTTCTGCAGCCCTGTTGCTTCCATGGGCCATCCCAACAGCCTTCCATTGAAACCAGAGTAACCAAAAGTTCGTGCCACTTTAGTTCCTGCATATCCCAGTGACTTTTGCATTTCGGATGAGAGATTCTCTGTCTTTGAGGCTCTGAGCTATGCTCACTTTCATTTTCTTATTTGTCCCATATTAGCTTTCCTTTCCCCTACAGATTTGCTCTGTGTGTCTGCATTGCGATGATTGATTCCTATCGACACTTCCGTTAGCTTCCCTTGTGCTGCGTAACTGCTTGCTACAATGCAATTTAAAAGCCTGCCAAAATTCAGGGCCAGCATAGCAGAGCATGACATCTCATAAATGGAATTGCCACTTAGGCTTAATCTCTCTGCCCTTCTCCCTTTGTATGGGAGAGCACAGGGAGTGGGCCAGCCACAGGTGTACATTGATACATCCCTGGCACACATTTGTCTTGTCCCTCTGCTAGGGAAGCAGAAGATCGTGCCTCAGTTGATTGCTGTAGATTTCTTTTCCATTGGTTTTTGGTTTTCACCCAGATTCACCCAGTTCACACCTCCCAGAATGGCATTCAATCTGCATTCCTCATCTGCACAATCTTAAGCTTGGGGTGTGATTCAAGGAATGACAGTAGCAATAAATGTGTTGAAGAATGCATCGAAAGGGAAATTATATGCATATAAACAAAAATGAATGTATTTGAAAGATGTGCACAAACGTGCACATTGGAGAAAATGAGTACATTTTGGAAAATATGCACAATTGATGCATTCATTTGGGGAAATGCGCATGAAAATACCCATGTGTTTTCATGTCAAAAGAGGGGGAAAGAATCTTACAGCCTGATACAACATATGAAGGAACAAGCTTTGAGGTACAGTTCAGGGAACTCAATGATCTGCTGATTGATGCAGTCTTAAAGTAATACACGGTCTCCTGGGATTCAAGTAAGAGACACTGGTCCCAGTCCAAAACAAGCTGTGTAACTCACTGAAATTAACAGGTTTCAGCATAGTAATACTGCAGTGGGGACAAATTATGTAGACATTATTAGTCTACTTTGTTGACATTCTTTGTGGAACTTAATGGATGGCTTCACATGACATGAGAAGCCATGTGAAGCCATGGTGGAAATTAGACTGTTGTCAGCCTATTGTGTTATCTGGACCCAGTTTCAGAGGTTTTACATGGTAGGATTAATTTTCTGAAACTACATGGAGAGTCAATAGTTTCTTCAAAGTTTCCCGAACTTCATGGTGGTCTCTGTGGTCATCTGGGCGTGGGATTGCCATTTTACCATTGCCATAGAGTCCCCTGGCAAGAGCAGCTGTGGAAATAGTCACTTCTAGACAATAGTCTGTATTGTCCTCAGCTCCCTAGAGACAGATGCATTACTGTTTATTTTTTATTTTCCCCCCACCGGCCAAGCAATGTGTTTATCTCCCTGTTTAGTTTTTGAAACAGAGTCAGTGTGAAAAAGAAAGGGGTGAATCAAGGTGACACTATATTTTTTCATTTAATTAAAAAAAAAAAAAAACCTCTCTGGGCACAGGCATGTAGGTGCCCTCAGGAGGGTGAAGGAGGGAACCTGCTTCAGGCTTTAGTGGATTGATATGGAGGAGGCTGCTGCTGCCCACAGGAAAGGAGAGAGAAAAGACAAGGATTTTGCTCAGTGGGCTGCTGGGATGCATGGAGAGGACAGGGGGACAGAGCAGGGACTGTGCCTGGTTAGTCATGTGAGCCTCTGACCAGGAAGTCTGGACAAAAATCTGTATACCAGAGACACAGCACAGGTTTGCTTGCAGTGCTGTGTGAACCTAGCCCCCAACCCTAACTCCTCCCAGGCACTCCAAAAGTCTGGAAGGGCTTTCTCTTTTGCATCGAACCACATCCCTCTCATCCTAGAAATACATCTGCAAACCCTATTTCATCTTCAGAGCTGCATAAATTTTAATATACTATAATGTTATTAATACAGGAAATAGACTTTTAGGGAAATTAATGAGAAGCATGAACATGAAAAAGCCTAAAATATTAAAATCAAGCACATCTCCTTAATTCTGTCTGAATGTTCAAAAAGTCTACTGCATAAGCTTTGAATATCCCTCTTGAGTTTTCATTTATCTCTCATGGATCCTGCAGAAAACAACAGTCTCTGAGAATGGCTAAAAATGTGGAGAAGGCAGGAGAAAATTGGGTGGATCTTTGACCTTATAGGCTGTCGTATATGAACTGAATAGGGCCAGTTTATTGTCCAGCACACTTAAAGCACTGAGAATGATCAGAGAGACTGTTTGTCATATGGGCAGGTATTAGGCAATATATGGACTGAAGTGTACAGTTTGTACCTTCTCAGTGTTCAGTAGCCTGTATACACCAAGTAGTAACAATGCCAATTAAATCCATTTCGGTTCTAGTTTACACCAACATATGGAAAAGTCAAAGGGTGGTGCATAATTCAGCAAGGTGCTTCATTTGCAGATTGTCACGTTTGTCCTGTTCCTAATTTCCAGTTTGTTTTGCACAGATTTTCTCAGCAAACTGAATCAACTGTGCTTTAGTCCTTTGAGGAATTTGTGCAACTTTGGAGAGATTCACACACATCTCCCATCTGATTGCCACTTGCTTTCCACAAGTTTCCTATTTGCACAAAGTGATCAGCAATCACAAATGCAAACAGGAATCAGGCACAAGACAAGCAGTGAGATAATATTCAAGGGTTCTTAGCAATCCAAGCAGTGCTTGTCAGCCATCCCTAGTTCATTAGGTACGAAACATGAAATAGAATGCCATGGCTACATTTTAATGATAATTGCTGGTTTTTCCCCCCTTTGTGCTTCAACTTGAGCACCTGAAATAACTAGCATGTTCAAAACTCGGCTTTTCAATATTCCTGAGATGGACATGTCAGAGAATCCAGCAATGGATTTAAATTAGTTTATATTTCTGTGAATCTGACTTCAGATTTAGCAGTGCAATGGCTTTATGTTATATGGATTTTGTGGACTTCTGCACCAGATTAACTTTTTAATACTTTTTTAGGGGTGGGATGTCAAAGTCACGCTTGTGCTGATGCACACTTGTTCAAGTAGAAAGAAATTATCCTATATATTTGTGTATTATTAGATTTTAGGTATTCATGCCATCCAACTGCTCAGTTATCACCGGTGTAATCACATTTCTGTTAAATGCTTCTGCCAGCCGAAATGCTTCAGTGATTCATTAATAGGCTAAAATGTCACACAGCTTCTGCAGAGAGACTTGTTCCTTGTGTTTTTGCATTTACATAAAAAGAAGCTGCTCTTTCTGACTACTTTTTAGGAAGTGGAATACTGTGCAGTATCTTATCCTCTATCTTGTGGTAGTGAATGCCATTGTTTACCAATACACTGCTGGAAGAAGTCCTTTCCTTTGTCCGTGTTCTAAACAGGCCACTTCTCTGTCCTGGCTGGGACCTGGCAACGTGCAGCAGAAGATTCTCATGAGCTCCAGGCTGCTTCCTTGGGGATGGATCATCAGTACCATGTTCAGGGCCCTCTTACTTGGAGGGTTTGACTCTGTCATCATTCAGAATTTCCAGAATCTCCGTCTCCCAGGTTTGCACAAGTCAGAGACTGCACAATCTGAGAGTTCCTTAACAGTCCAATCAGATCCTCTGGGCAGGTGGGGTGTCAACGTCAGTGCTTGGATTGTCAGCCTACATATGGCTGCATCTGGTTTTATCTCATTCCCCTATAAATTATTCTGGTAAGAGAGACCAGGTCAGCTTGTGTGGCAATGCAAGCAGTGGAGGTTTGGCTTTTTAAACATCTTGTGTAGGTCTGTCATGCCATTCAAACCCCACTGTATTTCAACATGGAACATTTGGTTTTCGAGGCACCATGAAGAGAAACAACCATCCATTCTGCGGTTCCTCAGGGGCTTGTTGTGTCATCCAAGCAGGGACAACACAGTTCATTGTAGTATCAAGGCCTGTTGCCACACTCGCCAAACAGCTACCCAGGGAGCACCCCAACAGCTGCCATGATGCAAAACTGTGAGGGGTGCCCCTGCTCCACCTGCCCTAGAGACTGGAAAAGGAGCCACTCCACCCAGTTGAGTCCTCGACCACCCCCTCACACAAGCACTAAAGGTGAGAACCCGATGGTGGGGGGCTGGTGGGGGGCTGTGGACTTCAGCAGGTTCCCACTCTGCCACCCCACTCATGTGCCGGAGGGAAGGCCGTCTCATGTGTGGCAGAGCCAAGAATGAGCCGGGTGTTGGCACCTGGGCAGGGTTGTTCTTGCACCTGCTTGCCAGAGAGGCGTCTCTAACCCATGGATGGGTGCCATGGGGACACCCGTCTGGCAATCTGGAGCAAAGAAGAGGGGAAGAGCCACCTCCCTTTGTCATGACCGTTTCCTAGAAGGGTTAAGGGTTGGGGCTCCATTGGGGGCATCTTTTTGGCAAGAGAGAGCGGGAAAGGGAGTAAGGAGGAAGCCGAGCGGTGCTTCCACCAACCAGCCACCATCACCTGCTCATTTTGCTTTCTTCCAGGTGCAAGAAACTTCCCTTTGGAGGGACTGGAAGGCGCATCAGTTGAGCAGTGCTGTGTTTTTCCACAGTGCTGCCCTGCTGATTTCCCCCTTTTGCCTGAGCGTGGGTCAGGAGGCGAGAATGGCTGAGCGGCTCCCCACATCCTCACTGCTACGCTTCTGAACATGAGACCTGTTTGTGCAGTGGAGACTGCTTGACAGCTGCAGTGAGCCAAACTGTTCTGTTTCCATCTACCCTGCACAAGAGGCCTTTGGGCTCAGCACCTTGACTGAACTACTTGATCTGGCATTGCCTGCCATAATTTTACTTTGCCTACCTGTATGATCTGACTGGGGCTACTGTGGTCCTTTGGCCTACCTTGACCAGATTTTACCTGCCTTGATTTGACTCCATCCCATGCTATCAGCTTCACCAGTGAGTTTGTGGTGCTCACAGAATGAGACACATTACTGAATGGTCCCAGATTCAAATATCATGATTGATCCACGAGAACTTATCTTTGTCTATTTTGTCAATAATATACATGTAGCGGTCAGCCGCCTCTGAGTCCCCACCTCCCTGTGGCCCACTGTAACCTCCACCCGGGGACTCCCTGGTTCCCAGTTCTGGACCAGACACCGGATTCAGCACGTGACATCCCAGGTGTTGGGGGAAAAGGATTTTATTTAAAAGGCAGAGGGGTGGAAGGTCTAAAACCACTAGGACACCTTAGGCACAATCACTCACAAGGAAGGAAGGGAAGGGAAAAGGGAAATGGAGAGCAGCACAGACACAATTTACAACTGATCACAGCCCCCCAAGACCCCAGGCCTTGTGGGCCCCCTCATATGCAAAGCAATGAAGCTTCCCAAGCCTAGCTCTGAATACAGGATACAATGCCAGAGACAGGCTTCCCAAATACAAGGTAGCACGGCATTCTTCAGAAGAGCCTCCAGCAGCAAGAAGGAAACCTCTCCTTGAAGAGGAACCCCAAGCCTTTTCAGCTCCCTTCTTTTACCCCCCCCCTTTGTTAATCAGAAAGCTCAAGGGGGGGCATCACATGACATATTCCAGGGGAGAACCATTTGCCCTTATTGCCCCCAGTCTCCTGCTGTCTTGGGGAGTGCAAATCCCCCTGTACTTGGCTATAATTTACAGTATCTCTCCCTTGGCACTCTCAAGCCCTATTCCCCCACTCCACATCATTGGCACCTGGGTATCCTTGAATCAACACCTGGCAATTGCAGCCGCTTCACTGGGATGTCAGTTAACCCTTCCCCTGCAGACTGAATGTTGGGTCAGTTCACCTTACTGTGCATAACTTTATAACCTCTATTGTATCACTGCTTTCGTTCTTAAAGTACAAAGCCACAATCGTGGGGCTTTACACTTTTTCATGGTTGGGGCTGGGGCTGCTCCAGAGCCTTGCTCATTTGGGTTACTCTTTGTCCACCTCTATAATATCTCATTTGAGGTGCAGTGGCCAGAACTGTGCACCGAATTTCCAGTGTGGTCATACCATAGATTTCTACAAGGGCATTACAATCTTGGACATTTTATTTTGGAATATTTGCCTAATGATCCCCAACACAGAATGCAGCCTTTTCACAGCAGCTCCACACTGGGTCATTCTTTTCACTACTGCAGCCCCACGGTCCCTTTTAATGTTCAGCTATTGCTAGCTCAAGAACGTCTATGTGAAGTCAGGATTTCTTTCCCCAAAGTGCACCAGTTGCCCCTTACTTACACTGAGTAACCCTAAAATGTGCTTGCCATTCTCGTTTGGAGAGGTCTCCTTGGAGTTCTTAGTGATCTCTAACTGATTTTAACAACCTTAATAATTTGGTGTGACAAACTTGGCTACCTTGCTGCTCACCCCAACTCCAGATCTATTCTAACTGCTTTGCAATACAACTTGGCTAAGGTCTACATAGTTGCCAGAAGCTGTTGTACTTTGGGCACATCACAAGAAGGCAAGATTTGCTGGAGAAGACAATCATGCTAGGGAAAGTTGAAGGCAGAAGAAGATAAGACCAAGTATGAGATGGCACAATTTCATAAAGGAAGCCGCAGCGTTGAGTTTACAAGGACTGAACAGGGCTGTCAAGGAGAGATCATTCTGGGATGCATTCATTCATTGCCCTCCGCTGGACCCTTTCTACTTTTTCTGCATCTTTCTTAAATCTTGGTGCTCAGAATTGGACACAATATTTCAGATGAGTTCTGACTAGTGAGGAGTACAGGGGAACTACTAGTTCTTATTGGAAGTAATACTTCTGTTATGTTGTTACCTTGCATTGGGGTGGAATGACTTGCTTTAGTCCTACCCAAGAAAGGGGAATAGATGAAGGCATGAATTAATGCCTGAATGATGCAGGAATACTTTTAAAACTGGTGACTTGGGGTATGTGGGCATTTGAACACTGCTTCCAGTCACATACAGAAGGTTGCCAAGTATTCCCTTAGGCAGGCACTGACCAGACACAGAATTTTAACTTTTGCCTTAGCATATTTGCTACATCATGTGTCTTCATGACATACTGTGGGAGGATTGTGATCCACAAAATCTCAGACATCAGCTCTCTGTCATCTTTTCCCCTTGGCATCTCTTAAAAATGATTTGACACAGGGATATGACTGGTGTCATCGCATCATGCATTCTGTTTCACCTGGTTAAGAGGAGTGACATGGGGCCTTCTGTGAAACTTAGTTGAGCAACCCTGATAAGCCTGATATAGGCCTTCCCTGTTTTAAGAGAAGACCCTCATCTTACATATATGACACTCTGTAAAATGGCCCATACTAGTCTATTGCAGAGAAACTTCTGCAAGCTGTTCAGCCAAGAATTTGATAAAAGATTGGCTGCGATATTGCCAGACGTTGATGGTTTGCCTTTCTATGTTATCTTAGTGTTACCAGTGGAGCAGTTTTCATGCATTTCTAGCATGTTCATTTTATTGCTCTGTTTTAATTTGCTTTTTATGATGCCTATCTTGCTTTTATTTCCCCCTACTTTGGCAAATCAGATGAGTGGCCGAGAAAGACTGTAAATGAATAATAGTAGGTTGGCTTAAAGTGAACTGAGCATCCAGTTCAACACTGTGTTGGGGGGGTCATTACTTTCCCACTGAACGGCACAGAGCTCCTTTAAAATGTCTTGCTGAAAATGTTTAAGGCTGACAGAATATTTTCTCAAGGTTAAGAGACTTCTTTTTAATATTTTTTTCTAATAAACCTCCAGCAATTTAGGTTTTGAATCAATCCCACAAAAATGCTTCTCAAGAGCGATCAATGCTTTTGCCATCAAAAAAGAATGATGGTGATTTGCTCTACCTGGGGCCAACAGCACTCTGGTTCCTAAGCGAAGAGGACTGCCATGTAAATATCAGATTGTGTGTGTGCGTGTGTGTGTCGAGAGAGACAAGAGAGAGGGAGGGAAGGATGGATGGAGGGAAGTTGAGGGGGGGGCATTTTTCTTCTCCTTTTCCTAAAGAAAAGATGGGGATGTTGTTTTTAAAAATGAGTCAGGTTTGGTGTGTGTATGTGTGTGTTATTGTACCAAAGTCTTTGATTTCCCTGCATCTCAGCTTCAAAAAGACACATTTTATATCCTGTTCTTCATAAGAAGTATATCATAGGCAAGGCCAAATACAAACCAGCTATTGTTCCCTTCACATACTTTTTCTTACAGGTCATACTTCATTTTTTTCCTTTCTTCCCCTCCTTCATCCCTCTTTGGTCCATCTGGAGCCCTTTGAGATAAACTTCAGAAAACCAAATCGGGGAATAGATTGCAGCTATTAAGATGCAGCACCTCAGCCTGAAGGCTCAAGTGTACTTGTTGCTGTATACGTCTGTTCACAGGTACGAACACAACAGGACAAGACAGTATTGTTATCCATTTGTCTCCATATTTTTAAAGGGGCAGAATGGATGTAAGCATCTGTCAGAATGGGAGGAAGGAAGTCAGTTCAAGTCATGAAGCAAGACGGATGAGTGGTAGAAGAGTACAAAGCCTTCCCATAATTCTCTCTTGAGTAAATAGCTTCAGCTGCCCTAGTTATTATTCCCATAGGCAGTGCTTTTTTTGTAAAAAAAAAAAAAAAAGGTGCTGGAACTCACGTCTTGGGGTCACACTTTTACACGAAAAAAGATTTTCCATTCACCGACTTTTTTTGAAATAAAGAACTTATTTACCTTTTGCACGTAGCCAGTCACTCTACACACACACAAACATAATGGTCGTTGCTGGCAGTAAGCACTCAGCGCGCGACCACACGACCAATTCCAAGCCGAGCAGCATCCCAAGCTGAGCAGCATCCTCACAATCAGCGCCGACACACAAGCAGCCCGCAGGCACTATTTTAATGGTTTTTGCCGCCGACCTGCTACGCCCAATAGGGCAATTCAAAATCACTTGGAAAAATCCCTTGGAAAAATCTGTCAAAAAAAAAAGGTGCCGGAACACTGTTCTGGTATGTTCTATGACAATAAAAGCCCTGCCCATAGGTGCATATATGCAGAGTATGGATATGATCTGTCTATAGTGTAGTCCAGTGCTTTCATTCCTACATTGTAGATGCAGAAGTGGATACAGAGGATACAGAGAAGTAACCCTGAAATGCTGTCTAATATTAGTTCTGTTGGAGGATTCACCCCAAAGCATGAGGACTTGAGCTAGGATGGGGCTGTACATGTTATCCCTGTATCTATGTCCCCACGCACATTCATGCGCACGCACATGTGCAGAACACACACCCGCCCTTGCCTTTGCCACCTAGAGCAATTCATTCTGTGCAAGCGTCCTATTTCTGTCTGCTTTGCTCCAGTGCCAACACCATTCAGCATCTGACATTCTCATTACCACAT
The DNA here is from genome assembly GCF_004798865.1 of Varanus komodoensis. Taxonomy (NCBI): domain Eukaryota; kingdom Metazoa; phylum Chordata; class Lepidosauria; order Squamata; family Varanidae; genus Varanus; species Varanus komodoensis. Next base: position 28,393,982 of record NW_025335349.1, read on the forward strand.
CTGAGAAACGTCTGAGGCTGTCTTCCTCGATTTGTTTGGATGTGATAGTAAAAGAGTGACATTGAAACGGTTGGGTCTCAATAAGGGATTCTTTCTACATATATAAAACCCACTGCTAATCTGTAATATGTCTGGGTTAATATCTTGTGCATTGTAACATGCTTCACGTGAACAATCCAACACTGAACAGAATTATGAGGCAGAAGAAGACCGAGTGAAGCCTCGTAATAATCGACAGGAACAGCAAACAATAATCTTGATGTTGTGTTTTTGGTATATATCTTAATATTTCATCTTTGCTCAAACTTTCAGATTCCTATTCCTATCAGATTCCTCAAGCACAGTGGTAAGTTGTCTTTATAAGCAAATGCTTCTTGCTGTTATACTTGAATAATGCTGATTCTCTTTATTGTGGAATTGCAGTGGGGCCCACCAAGAGGATAAAGGTTTGGGAATCTGTAAAGAAATTTGCAACTCCCTTGAGAAATGTCATGAGCCTTATCAAAGCTCTCTGTGCTTCCCTTGAAATTCTTCAGATCCCCTGACCCCCACCACACCGCATCCACCTTGAAATGTTGCTGTGGGCAACCCTAGTTTCTGGTCTTATTATCTTTCCCACTGCATTTACTGGTGAATTTCTTCACTAGCACTTCTGAGAGAACATCCTGTACAGGTGAAAGAAAGATGACACTCTTCTGCACTGCTTTACTGTTTCCTCTGTACATCATTTTTGCATGCATTCACCCATAAGTCTTTTCCATCCCATTTTTCATACATGCGCAGACACACATTAAACAGCTTGAAATTTTTCATTTAAACCTTCATTTTTATTTCTTTCCACTCAAACTACACATCCGTTTTTCTTTCGTTTTGTATTTTGTTCTGAATACAGTTTTGGAAATGTGGTTCTCCACAAAATCTGCTGGGTAAGATGTGTTTTGATCCATATTAATTGAGGTTGGTAGCAGAAAAGACAAAGATTGAATTCCCCCAGCACTCTGCTTACAATATCCATTACTGGGGTTTCTGGGGGATCTCATAAGGAAGTACAGGGCTGGTCTGAGAAATGTTACATTGCTCACACCATCTTTTCATTTCCATCTTTTTGTGGGGTAATCCATTTTGTGTGCTACACAACCCAGAAGCCTTTTCCTAGTGGGAAAAGCTGTGGGCAAAACATGTCTTTAAAAGTCTGCTTTCCTCCTCACCCATTATAGTCTCATTGCTTCTATCACTGGAAGGATGGAAGTGACCAGGTTTGGCCCAGATTCCATAAGTTGTGATCCTTCAGTGGGAGAACAGCAGTTAGTTCTCCTCTTTGTAGCACCCTCCTTGGCTAGGTTTCTAAATCCTGGTTACACTGAACAGCTTTGTTAAATAAGACACAGTCCAAGGGATTGTGGCAATCCAGAGGAGAAGATGCATACTGAGGCTTAACTAAAGTTTATAGTGTGTATGTGTGTGTGTGCAAGAGAGCGAGAGAGAGAGAGCAAGCACACTCATGTGTGCTGAGGCAGGATTGTCTCTCCCCTACCTGAAGTTACATTTTCCCTTGAAAGCTTGACTAGGTGGAATTCTTTGGGATCTGGAATCAGCCACTGTAGCAATTAGTAGAAGCACCATTGTATTTATTCTTCCATCACAACAGCTTTAGCCCCCCTCCCTCCCTCCCTCCCTCCCTCCCTCCTAAGGGATATAGCTGAAAGTTTGCCCCTGTCTTGACCTGATGCTGTTATCTCACATCAGAGACGATACTATAATGGCCACATGGATCACATATCTGGGGAGAGCAATTTTGCATGCAAGGGAAACACCATCAATGATTCACCATGCCCCTATTTCTCATACTTATTTCCTGCGGGTGTTGAGAAGCAGGAATTGGAAATGAAAGGCAATGTTCGTATCCGCAAGGGGTTTGCCTGGAGCCGAATTTACTGCTTCAGGTTTTCCCATTAACTGTCTGGTTGCCATATTCAGAAATTGAAGTCTGAAAGGGGACTCTCAAGACACACTTAGAGTGGGGGGTGAAAGGAAGAACAACCAGAGTGTGCAACTGCCTGAAAATGCACACAGAGGACTTTGCATAAAGGAAATCCCTTTGAAGGAGCTGAAGAGGCAGGAGAGGAGCTGAAGTGTCAAAGGGGGGAAATATCCACATGTCAGGGGCATTTAAAGTCGGATAAAAATACGAGTGTGTAAACATGAATGGGAAAAGCCTTAAAAGTAATATCAGTGAATCAGAGACCATACATGTGTGGCACACTTGATGAGCTTGGCAGCCATCTTCTTTCCCCAGGGAACTCTGCAAGACCTTATTCTACAGTGAGCCTTCGGATGACTGACAGGGAATCCCAGGAAAGCTCAGCCAGCTGTGGTGCCCAGGATTCTTTGAGGGATGCCATCTTGGTTAAAGTGGTATAAAAGTGATGCATGTCTTTTAGCAGGGACAGGTCTGTGTATCTTCTGACACTCACAGAGTTCATTGATAAAATCCCACTTCTTTGTCACACCAAGCTTCTAATGCCAAGCACCAGATAGCATGGGTACAGGCAACCTGTGGGCCTTCAGATGTTTGGACCAAGAATTCCCATCAGTCCTAGCCAGTATAGCTAATGGTGAAAGATGTTGAAAGTTGTGGACCAAAATATTTGGAAGGCTGCAAGTTGCCCACCCTTGTTACGTACCATTTTGTAGGAAACACTTAACTAAAGCTCATCAGAAAGTGACGTCCACAGGGTAGACAGAATAATTCTCTCTTACACTCCCACAGGGCTAATCTGTTATTAATGAGTGCTTCCCTTGTGTCAGCAGACATAGTTTTTATCCAAACGCAGGTGTTTGGCCATTCATTTTCTAATGCATTAGAAAAATCAATACATTTGAAAAAAATGCAAACAAATACGTGCTAGTCAGAAAGAGAAGATGCGTATATTTAAACATGCACACTGTTGATGCTTGCATTTGGGAAAATGTGCTTGATAATGCGCGTGTATTTTCTTGCAGGTCTTCCCTGCCCTATATTCTCACTGAACTACACTAGCCAGATTCAGTGGGCTGAACTATCCCAAGCATGGAGCAGACCATGTGGTGCTGGCCTGCCACATAGCTGTTCAGGAGGAGGAGTTGTAACCTTAAATCAGCATGACTGTAAAGCCAGGGATTCAGACTCCAGGTTATGGGTCTTGATGTGTGATTGCCTTTCTTTTCACATCGGAGTTTTTATCATGTTCTCTCCATTCCATATTTTGAAGCAGTTCATGAATTCTGGTAAACTCATATTCTAAAATATTTGAGCACAGTTCTCATCCATCCCTAAATTGTGCAGGGGGCTTGTGCTGAAAGGTTGCTTCAAAATCCAATAGAAGAGTAAAACTCTGACAGATCTTCGTAATTTTCATGCACACCCCTTCCCAGACCCTGGGTCATTAGCACTGGCACTGACTTTCCATTAGGTGAGCTTAGCCAGCTCATTGACTTCTCTTTTTAAGATGGAACACAATTTGTGCATGTTTGTTTTAACACAAAGGAATTGTTTATGAATTACAAGCCAAAAACTGTAGTTCTGCTGTGATTTTTGCAAATCATGCTGGACTTCTAATTTCTGCAGAGTGTGGTTTGCACTAATAGGGAAAATTTGCACTAACTGTGTAAGTTTATGCAAACACAGCACATTTATTTGCTGGATTTTTTAATGCAGGAAAAACTGAGCTAGCCTGCTTCCAGTCATCAAATCAGAAGTGGGGATGAAGTCATTGCCTTTAGATGGGCTGAACCTCCCAGCATTAGCAGATCCATTCCCACACCACACTTTATTAAAAAGGAAAGAGAAAATTTTCCTCTGGGCAGATTCAATGAGTTGAATGTTTATGCCAAACCAATGATTAATACTGGGAATCAGAACATTTTAGATTCATTTGACCAGCACTCCACTTTGCAAGAGAGAGAGAGAGTAGCACGAACTGACATTTCTGTAATCAAAACTGCATGCACAGACAAAGTAATTATATGCATATAGAAGGTAGAGTCTGAGGACAGTCACAGTCACATAATTGTTTGGCTGACTTCATGGCCACAAAAGATGGCCTCTAGTGAGGGTATCTTGAAAACTCCGGACCACCTGCTACATGACTTAATGCATCACCTGTTAGGTAACACTTTCTGAATGTATTTGCACATCTGGAGCTTTCAGTCAATGTCACTGATCATTCTAAGCACATCCATGGCCTCTGCTCGTGATGGACATGATCTGATTCTTGTTTAATTGCCTGCCTGATGGAATGGTAGCAACAAACACCCCTTCCCTTGGGGGGTAGTGGTTGTCTGCTGGAAATATACAGCACTGGACAAATGTAAGCACACAGCAATGAATGCTTGCAAAAGAGCTGGCACTATATGGTGCACACTTTATATACAAGCATCATATTGTCAGGAAGACCGGTGGGCAATTAAAGAATGCTGGGGGCTCACATCAGCTTTATTCCAGTGCAGCTCTGCCCCTCCCATCACAAATCCCTTTAGCTGAGCAGCAAAGCACATGTTTTGCTTAGGTCCCACTATTATTATTTGCATACTATCTTACCTGTTAAAAAGTCTTCAAAGTGGTGTACAATTATTTGAAATTCAATGAAAAGATCAAAATGCAGCACTGTGTTAAAACAGAGCATCAGTAATGGCTAGTCCCCCAGAAAAGGCTTCCTGAAGATGTTGTCAGGAGGTGCTGGAAAGAGTATGAGGTTGGTGCCAGCCTGGCTTCCAGAGGCAGGGAGTTCCACATCAGTGGAACTGCTGTGCTGAAGGTTCTTCTCCGGGTAGACTCCAGCTGGGCTCCAGATTGATGCTGAACCACCAGAATCTCTAGAAGGAAACTCTTTGGTCTGATAACTGTGCAAATCATTGGCCATCAGAGAAAATGAACCATGCTGAGCTGGATAGGCCCACGGCCCCACTCAGTGCAAGGCATCCTCTTATGTTCAGTGCTACCTCGTTACTAGAATGCTTACAGGGTGGATCCAAACCCTGTCATTTCAATATCTACAACAAGGATCTGGATCCAACCCATTAATGACACTAGGTGGAATCCGGAAGGCAGCTTGCACAGTGGATATTTCCCTTCTCTCCTGGACACTGACAGAACCCCCCTGGAAATCTTCTCCAGGTGCTGTGCCTTATGGACCTCCAGTGAGATCAGGGAAATGTTCCAACTAGGGCAGTAACATCTTGCTCCACTTCTGCAAGGTCTATAATTTTAGTGATCTCCTCTCTGGTAAAACTCAGTCCCAGATGGAGTTCTGTTCCACCACCCCTTGGAGAGGCTTCCTGGGATTGGTGCATGGAGCTGCAGAGGAGAGGGAAAATGAAAACTTTATTTCTACTGACACATCATTTTACCCTTTGTGCTCTCATTTCTCTCAACTCCTTCACAAATTTCTTCAAGCAGTAACAAAGGGGACCTGCATGTTTCCTGTCCCTGCTAGAAGACTTATCAGAACCACCCATCCACCACCAGCAATGGCCATGGTTTGCCAGTAGATGAGATGCTTGGACCTTTAGGGCAGCTACTACAAGAGTATCACCTGCGGAGGTTAAGGACTCTGTCTCAGAGGTGAAGGCAGAGAAAACTCAAAGCCCCGGGAAAAGATGCTGCTTGAAAAGACAACCCACAAGGAATCCTAGACTGAGCTAGGGGTCCCCTTGTGTGGCAAGGGATTTCTCTCAAGGAGGCCTTTGTAAGCTGCAGTCACTAGCAGCTTCCTGCTGAAGCTTAGGCAAGGTCTGACACCCTTTTCATAAAACAAGCTGTGCAAGGCTGAGACTGTGGCTGCAAACAAATGGTAAGCATAGTAGTTGCAGGACCCAGGTGGTCAACGCAAACAGAGTTCACACAGAAGGCAACATCTCAACAGTCCAGCTCATAGGGAACAAGGTGCCAAGCCAATGCGGCATAGAAAAAGTAGGCAACAGGAGGGTCAGAATTGGGTCTAAACGTGTTTGCATCAGGAATCAGACAAGGAAGTGGTCTGAAGGGATTGGAAGCTAGATTCAGGAACATCTAGTAAATGTTGTTTTTAACAGCTTTCTCAACCTTATTCACCAAACCCACAATTCAGCCTTTGATACGAGCCGTTAGAGAAGCTGAGAAGGTTTTCCATGTGAGCGAGGCCCCTCTATATGAGTAGCTCTATTCACACAAGGAGGCCTGTCTTTTGAGGCAAAATTCTTTCAAGGTCTGGGTGGCAAGGCCAGGCCAGATTATGCTTTACATTATCTGGTCCTGAAGGCACAAGCTTCTCCAGGTTTACTGCCAGATTTGCTACTGGTAGGTGGTTCCTGCTCCTCCAGCTCTCCTCCTGAGGGGTATGACATTTCCCACCCTGTAGAACTCTTAAGTTTACATAAAGCTAGTGAGTTTGCCCTGCTCTTGTCTAACAAGGAGCTTAGAAGGGTAGAACATAAGGAGAAAAGACAACAATCAAAGGGTATTGAGGAAAGGGTGGGTGGAGAGTGCAGCAATGGAAAAGGAGGTGGGGTCTGTATGGATAGGAGGAGGAAACACAAGCAAAAGAGAATGAGACTGTATGAGAATGAGGGAAATGTAGAATATTGCATAGATTGTTAATAGTTACTTGTTCTCATTTTTCTTCTCTTTCAGAGTTTCTTACATAATGCAGAGGCATCCTTTTGTGTAGATCATCTTCTGAATGGTTACACAAAGAACTTCTCAAACAAGAGTCCAAGCCTAAGTGTGTAATTGTATTTTCCTTGCATGTGTTATTTTTACCTCAAGGACAGTATCTGAGTCTTCTTAGTTCTTTATAAAATGCATATCCTAGCTTTTCTAAAACATTAGTGCTTAGGTTATACTAGTCAGTCTTTTCAAGGATGAAACCACAGAAACAAGTTACATCTTCAGTAGGTCCAGTTACTTATGGTTTGCACAATGAAGCAGTGCTTAAAACTGCCTTCCAGTTTTGAGAAGGAATCATATTCCTGCTGTGACAGAAAAAGACCTGCAGCTCTCAGTAGCCCCCAGGGAGTTACGATTTTAATGCTTTACTATATTTTTTATTTTATTGTGGTTTTATCTTGTTTTAATATTGTAAAACACATTAGTGGATCTCAGAAAGACAGAACAGATTGATAGAGATATTGATAGCAATGTCTCAATGCAGAGCACCCATTTCCCTGCACTGCACCCTTCTTTAAGTATGTTAACCTGAAAGACCATGACTGGGTGAGGCCATCTATTGGATTTCACTTGATTTTGAACTCCCAGGACTAGTTTCCTCCAGCTATGTTGTCGAACACAAGGGGTTTAGGACCTTGGCACACTTGGCCCAGTAAAGCACACAAGGGTGGGAGATTGAAAGCTAAGTTTTATTCTCAAGAATAAGTTTGATCACAGCAAAACGACGATCAACCAGGAACATGTGGTGGAGCGCCCTTTTATAACCCGAATGACCAAGTAGCAAAAGCAGTCTCTTATTGGGTTGAAATCCCCACTCGGCCTCCTGATTGGCACATTTGAATTCATGTGGTCTCCGTTTGCACCTGGGAGGCTTGGTTACCCTAGGGCTGTGACGAAGGCATTTACGGGAGAGATTGCTCAGTCTCCAGCCATTGGTGATTCTCTGTTGTTGTGTAGCTTTGTTGGAGGTTCTCTACTGTTGTATAAATGCTTGGGACACAACTAGCTGGCCCGTGCCTCATCCTGGCAAGCCGGGCATGTCCTACAATGTGATGCCATGGTGACTAAAACTATTTGCTTGAATGTATGGGTGGCAAAGGATTTAATCAGTATGGATTTCTGTGAATTCAGTGTGTACATTCTGCAATAGACTGTAGACTTGCAGGGCAGTTTTACACTTCCTGGTGAGGATTTGCACTCATTAGGACCAATTTTCATTAAATGATGTAGATTAGTGTAGTTGCATAACTGTGCATTAGTGCTAATCCAAATTAATGTAAGTAGAAGAAAATTCTGGTTAACACCACCCTGCCCAAATAAAGATAAATAAAAACCGTTTTTCTTAGGTGATGTGGGAAAAGATGCTCGACAATCCATGAAATCTATCATAGTGCACTGGTTTAGCATTGTGTACATCCCTACTTCAGTGCTGTAGCTGGCTGGGTCATTTGTGGCAGTATTTATTGGCTAAAGTGTTCAGAAAGCAACACCGAATGTTGAAATTGCTTTACTATAGGGATGTTAATTGTTTGTTTGCATTTAGGATATTTCACTAAACTGTTGCAATTCTTGACATGATTGCTATTTATCAGGTAATGAATCCTAAAGGACAGAATCATATTGAGTTTCTCTATATTCTTATTTCAGAAAGAATTCACATGCTGAATGAGTTTATCTGAAAATATGCTAGGAGGAGATATTCCACCCTGAATTACTCTCATTTTTATCACTATCACTTTGCCAATATCCATGTACTAGGGAAATAAAGACTATAAATGAACTTTCTTCATAAAGTGTTTTGCTTATAAATTAAAATCCCGTGATCATAAAAATGTTAGTGAATAGCAGAAGAGTTTGAGCTAGGAAGTTACCTTGGAAGAAGTAAAGTGGACCATGTGGGTGGAAAAGGAAGCTTCCATTGACAACCATACAGATGCAAATCCTTGGAAGGGGGAGTAGAAAAAATGGGAAAATTTGGGAGAAAAAATGCACATAATGCTTCCAAACAGCTCTGGCAAAACTGAGGGATATTGTTTTATGCTCCCTCTTTAATTCCCTGAGCCTTCATATCTCTGTGTAACATATTATAGCTTGATCTTCTGTGACTTGTATTTGATATGTTGAATGTGCAGAAAGAAACACGATTTGCCTCTTTACCACTGAATGAAAACCCAACCAGTGGGACCAACTATCCATAGTTCCATTTAATGGATCCAATCCATCATATATAGAAGGTCATGATGTGCAAAGACTTCCCATCACATACACAAGACATGGACTACATTTCACTTTTATTTTGTTTACAAGAGAACCATTACACTCTTATTTAAGCAGCCTTATTACAGTATTTGTTGCCTTCTTTAATTTTGCATGGCTCTTGCAATTTGTGAAATTTGCTACCAAATATCTTTACTGCATTATTTTTGTGACTTACAACTACAACAACAAAATGTTCTCTTATCTCACAGAAGACATTAAAACAAATGTGAGAACATGATTTAGACTCATTTTAAATTACACTTAAATAATTCTGATTATAACAGATGGAGTCACTGTATTTGACTCGTGTAACATTCTGCTGTATTTTTCTCCCCTGATTTTTGTGCAGATACAGATATTTAACACTCAAAAATGAAGAAAAAGGTCAGTGTGTCAAGGGGTTCAGAAATGGCATATTGTTGGTGGCTTTCCTACTAGAAATGTCATTCATGAAGAATATACAGGTACATGGAATATAACCCGGAAGATCTTTTCTTCAGTTGAATTGGTTGGCTTGTAGTAGCCTATTTTCTTGTGAAGACTGACTTCTGATCTATCTTCCGAGACAGAGCAAAGGGTCATATATAAATTGAACATTTCACTGGTAGGATTTTGAGGCTCCAGCTGCAGGTTCTGCCTCTGGGCAAGCAGTGAATCTGACCTCAAATCTAACCTATCTAAAAACTTCATAGCCAATAATTAAGGGTACAAACCTGTACGTGATTTGATTATGGGTTCTTCTAGGCCAGGATGCTGTATTCTAAATAAGAGGTCTAAGGTAGATTTCCTTCCTTGAAAGTCACCCAGAAGAACTCAAATTCTCCTTTTGGGGTGGTGGGGGGGGGGGGATCAAGCCTTGTGGGCATCCATTTGAAAACAGGAAAGTCCTAAAGCATGTTGGGATAGGCAGGGTTACTTCTTTAAAAACCTGATTGTTTCAGCTCAGTGCACCTCAGCTCACTAGGAAATAAAGGACAATTCATCATTCATTGAAAAATGAGTGTAACATCCCCAGTGCAGCTTTTCTGATCTCTCTTACAGGGTCCTCACATGTGGTTTTATTTATACACATGCAGAGCACAGGACTGATGGCTGGTGTAAACAAAAACTGATGTACAATAGCCAAAGGGCTTTTTTGTGTGGTTCTCCACCACCCCCGCTTCATATTGTTAGCTTTTGTAAGGATACCGCCTCCCTAATAGTGTTGACACGGAATGCAAGGCAAATGTGAATGCTTCACCTCTGCTGGGATATTTCAGGAAGTTAGAGGAAAGGAATGATGCTACTTGTTTATTATTTCTTATCAACAACAGCACTTCTCTCAGGAGGGTTTCTGCATAATCCCTACTTAAAGGAGCCATAACAATCAGGAACGTGGATAATTAATCAGACTTAAGGATGCAATGAAAGTCAGTGGTTTTCAACTGCTAACATGAAAATTGTATAGGTGCACCAAAGAGCGGTGTGCCAAATAAACAGGTCGGTGGCCAGTGATTATCACAGGCCTCTGAGTCACTGGTGGCCCTGTGCAATCTTTGCTTAAGGCCGTCATAACTCGGTGGGGAGGGGGGGTGCAGTGAAACTTGATGGGCAGCACCCCATTAGATTGTGCAGAATGTTTTGTGCTGGTGGGGAATATAGTGACTTCCATTTTTTGTTCTGGCTTCCTTCCTGGCCCTAAAAATCACTCAGAAAGGGTTAGGGTTAGGGTTAGGCCAAGCAGAGTTTAAAAAAAACCTCTAGAAAACTCTGTGTAGGTAGCCGGGTATGTAAATTGGATTTGCTGTAATTTCCCATGATGGGTTGATAGCAAAACTGATCAAATAGGAGACTGAATCTATTTCACTGTCATCCTGATACTGCAGGTTCTTTCTTAGGAATGTGGGCAGTTACTGTATAACAAACAGGACCACTGATCCATCTATCCCACTGCTGTTAACACTGACTAGCGGCAGTTCTCCAAGGTGTTAGGCAGGAGCTTTTCTAGTCCTGCCTGGGATGCTGCAGATTCAACCTGGGACCTTCTTCCCGCAGAGCAGGTGTTCTACCTGTGAACGAGAGCCCTTCTTCATACTTGTTGCTTCATACTGGCAACATTTTCATTCATAATTGTCATCATGTCAAATGCAATTGGCCATAACCTATGCCTCTGAAACTGTATTTCCATCTCTTCCTCTTTGTGTTTATGGATTTTCAGTGGAGCATTGCTACTAAAGTCAAGATGAGTCTCTAAAAGGACAAGAATGTCTGTCTACACATGCCTAAAAGTCCTAGACCTCCTGGTATTCCCCAAGTAGCTTTAAATTGTCAGTGCTTCCTTATGAGCGGGAAGTCAGTGACATTGAAGCCCAGCTAAATCATTCTTAGGAGCCCTCGCTGACAGGGGTTGCAAGGCACAATAATGAATAATGGACGATGGTCATTGGTTGATGTGCTGTAAAGAACCCACTGGTTGTTACCAATGGGTTATTGTAAGGGTTCTGTGATCTCTGACAAATTGCCACGTTGCCTGCATCTGAATGATAGAAACCATCCTGTGTAAAGCCTGAGGCAACTGAACCATTTGCAAGACTGGCAAAATCCCCTTGCTGCTTCCACCCAGCAACTAGCCAGGGTGACAACTGCCTGCGAAACACTGGCGTGCGACTGTCAGAGGCTCCTCCAGTTGCCCAGTGTGGCAATGCACCGTGTTGACTAGTGAGCCAGTGGTGGCAAGTCCAGCTCTGCCCCACTGTGAACAGAAAAGGCTTGTGTCGGCGATGCCAGCTAGACATCAGGATGGTTGATTTCACGATGATCCTGGTTCTGCTGCTATGACCTGAAAGCACGAAGTAGAGATAGTTGTTTGACTCCTGAGTCTCCTGGCAGGATCCCTGCACTGTTGCTGTGGCGTGGACCTTGCTCCAGCTGACATGATGCATACAAGCCCTGTTTGCACAATTCAGGAAAAACCATTATTTCCAAAACAAGTGGATGCGACCGGGCAGCCCTTCCAACCTGCTGCTGTGCATTTTGGAGGGGACCTTCATGCCTGCCCTTTAAGGGGTCCATGAAAGCCAGATTTCTTGCTGATGTCATGATCTTGGAAAGAAAAATGAAGGGAAAAGGGTAGGATGAAGAGTACATGGTACCTAGGATAAGCTTGGTTATCTGTTGGGTTCATTGTGGGTGCTTTATGCATTCAACAACCCATTGTGGTAACATGACATCCAAACTTGCCTTTTGCATGTTTGTTTTAACCTCAAATTCAAAGAGTGGCAAATGTGGCAGCAGGGCCGTTTCCCATCTAATTAAATGAATTTTTAAATTAAACTTGATTAGTATATCAAGAGTAATTTAAAATTGGTGAACATGTTGATATTGTCAAATGTTAATTAGTCTATACTAGCTTTACATAAGTGCTTTTTTAATTGCTTAAGTTAAACTAGGCAGGCAATGTTGTTGTTGTTTCCAAGGGAGATAGTTATTCTTTGCTATGATCATTGGAAACATAAGAATAATTTGCATGAAAAATTTGGCTGACATAACAGTATGGAATCTATCATTTTTATTGTGTTTTAAGTAGTGAGAAAAAAAGACAATGATGCCAAATTAACTTCAAACTTGGGAGAAGATTGTTGCATATGATTGATACTGAACAGTGGAAAAGAAGTCTACAAACTCTGCTGTAAGATTCTGAATTCTTTTATCCAGCATTTTCATATCATGCCCACCACATTCTAAGAGCCAGTTCACAAACACCTGTAAGAAGGATGGTGGACTAGGACAATCATTCCCACGGACTGCTGGCTGTATTCCTGTATTCCAGATGATTCAGAATTGGAAAGTGAAACACATTTCAGTGAGATTGGGGAGGATGGGCTAGGCCAAAATTCTGGGGTGCTAGAGGAAAAGGAGGCGATTATTTCCAGGCCAGATGCTTTGCTGAGCCAGGCAGATCCTGGAAAAAACCTAGATGTACAGCCTGAGGAAGAGAAATTCTCAAATGCAAAACAGTCCCCACTCTCACCCGCTCTCAATCCCATGGCAAGAGCAGCGGACACAGGAGGTCCAATTGAAGGAGCAGTGGGCAGAGAGGAAGGCTGCTCACCTTCAGAGAGCCCCTCCCAAGGGGATAGGACCAAGGCATGTTCATAATGAGAGTTCGTGGAAGTAAACACTAGATTGGGTCCATCAAACCACTCTGTGCAATCTCAGAAATCTGTTTTGGCTGATTTGTACTTGGGAGCAATAAAGAAACTTTGCAAAGAAATTGTTCTGCGGCTAGTGATTGTCCGAAGAAGGAAACTTGGCTCACATATATACCATGTCCTTGTTACTGGGTAACACTTGAGTGCAAGTCAGAGAAGAATCCCTCACCACCGTTCATTTCAACCACTTATCCCCACCTTCTGACCCCTCAGCCCCCTTTGTGTTCAGTAACTTCGGGTGGTGATGGGAGATAAGTGGGGAAATGAGAAAAGGGGTGGGGTTGCTTCTCGCCTTCCATCTTTCGCCATCATACTGATATACTTGGTAACACTAGGATGCAAAACCAAATGAGCCATGGGAAATGTAGTTCTTGTGATGGCTGTTGTGTCCAGTCAAACTGAACATCACCAAGGAACCATTATAAAGTTTCTGAGGTGTCCCAGTGCTCCCCAGAACACATCTTATAAGCCTTTGGCCAGAGGACAGATGAAAAGGCAACACATGGCTGTAATGATGTGCGGTGGAGAGGACAAGAAGCCGCCACATGTGTCCAACCCAGATTCATGAACTATATTCACATTTTTTCCCTTACCTCATTTCCACCTGTGAATTCTCATAATATTTCTGGCTTTCACACAACCTAGTTATCATCCAGATTTCCCCAGTAATATTTCTGTTTTCCTACCTAAGACATACTTCTGCAAGCAACAAATAGATTCTTCTTTTGAGCAAAATTAATCTCTCTAGACCTCTGGGGATGAAATATTTTCAGAATTGCAAATTCATCATCCTCAAGTTTCTATAGCCAACTTCAGTGGGGCTCATTTATCATCTTTCCACTGGCATTAACTTAGAAAGCAGAAGCCAATCATGTTTCTCCTTAGTCTGTCAGATGTCACTTTCAATAGTTTCTTACTTTGCTACATGAAAACGTTAAACCAAGGGACTCTGGTAACCTAAATAGCTCGCATGGCATGCTGCATGCATGATGCAATCACCATCCCGTTGCAGGGCTGGCTTTTGAAAGAGGAAATGAAGGCCTCTCTGGTAGAGGTGCCAGGCTCGGTGGTGACCTGTGATTTCCCATCTCCTACTGAGCACTCAGCAGCCACAGAAGATGAGAATAGTGGCCTGAGTGGCAGAGCTTGCTTCAATGTTGGGTTTGTTTACAGGACAAATCAAGCTTCGGTGTTCCTTCCATATATCCCATGCATGAGAGCAACTGGAAGCAGAGTAATGCTGCAAATATGACCCCAGTGTGAGGGGCTTAAATAGTGCATCAAAATCCTACATCCTTGCCCTGAAATGCACTACAAATGCAAAAAAAAAAAAAAAAGTATGCAAAAACTGAATAAATGGAAGGGTCTCCTTTTTTAAGGCATAGTTGGGTCTAGGGCCATATTAATGCAGGTAGTATCTGGGTTATGAATGTCCAGCTTATGAACAACCTGTACTTATGAACATATGGATTTCCATAAATCCTATATGAATATTCCTAGTGAAAAGCCTTGAATATCTTTAGTGAATCTCTAGTAAAAAGCCATAAATATCTCTAGGGAGCAATCCAATATGTTTGTCAATGCCCATCAGTGGCTGCATAGTTCCTGCGAGATATTCATGGCTTTTTGTTAGAGATAGAGATTTTCTAGATATAGTCATGGCTATCTTCAGGGAACTATGTGAAGCATTTGGTGACACTTCTCTCAGTAGTTCCTAGGCTACGTAGTTCCCTAGAAATAGTCATGGAAACCCATTTCCTTAGACCAAATGTTTTCACTCTCTCCAACAACCTCTTCAACAGCTCAGACAACATGTTTGCCCCCTTTTCCACATAAGCCTTGTGCTCTGCCAGGAACTGGAACTGGAAGCTCAATAAATGCTCAGCCAGCTCTTTCCCTATACACAGACCCAATGCAATCAATTCACTAGGGATTAAAGTGTTTTGAATGTAATAAACAGGCACTAGACTACATTGCCCCAGCAGCCCATTATCAGAGAACTTTGGAAGATAATGAGGGACTGGTATGTAATTTTTAAAGATCCACTTATTTTTATTGGCCTTACATTAAAATTAAAAATGGGCAGACAATGAAGCTCAAATAAACATTAAGCTAGGCATAAGAGGCAAGTTATGGTTATTTTTTTCAATACTGTATTTCTACACACATACATACAGATTCTTTCTCTCTCTTTAGTACCTGTAGTTACTTTATTATTACTGAATTATTATCATTATTACAATCCTGTATTGTGTTTAAGATGTTTTAGTGAATATGGAAATGTTTCTTAAGTGTTTTATATGCATAGAAAGTTAAATATATACATATACCAAGACAAGCATTTGGCTTACTCATATGATTTGACTTACAAAAAAAAATGATTTAAGAATGTTCTCTGGAACAGAACTTATTCGTAACCTGGGGACTACCTGTATCTTGTTACCTAGTGAGAAGCAAGTAATGAACTGAGAGAAGAGGAGTCCTCCTTCCTTCTATCTCTGTCACACTAGGATGCAAAACCAAATGAACCATGGGAGATGTGGGTTTACCATTTAAATAGGACATCATTGAAAGACCCCATTCCATTTTTTAAAGGGCAAAGTCCATGGAATCATTTCTCTGTATCTTGTCATATTTAATATTAATAAGAATGCTGCTTGATTTATTGGTAAGAACATGCCAAAACCTACAAATTTCTGCATAAACAACAACACACACACAGTGCAAGGACTTTAATCAGATATTTCCAGAGAGGCCCAGGGCTTTGTATATCTGATTCTTAAAAGCCTAAGTTTGAATTCCTGTGAATCAACCATGCCAAATTAGGATTCTTCCCTCTTCTTTTTTTCTGACATGCTTTTCTGCACACTAGGAATAGTTGGACCTATTAAAATGGGCACGGGCAAATGAATGAACATTTTGTTTAGACTTGGTTGTGGCAAGAAATTACCAACCTATTCCAATTTCTTCATATAAGGGAAGTAAAGAATCTGAGATTCAAAACATCTGAACGCAGAAGAAAGTGAAACTGAGATTTGTCCATCCATAAAAATGCTTCAGTACTGGAGTTACTCCTTCTAATTAGGCCACATTACTTCCTCCTTTTCTTTTTTCAGTCTTCATTACTCTAAGATAAACATTTCTTATGTGATCGTGTTTCCTGATGATCTGCACATCAAATTCCTATATTTATCAGAAATTATTTATTTATTTAAAACATTTCTATGCCGCCCCATCGCAATAAGCCTCGGGGCGGCTCACAACATCAAAAAAAGTCATCCATACATTAAAACCCCCAATACAATAAACCCCCCAGTACCATAAAACCTCAATAAAACCTCAGTGCATTCTCGGCAAAAAACAAAAAAAAAAAAAACTAGTTAAATAAATAAATTAACAATTAAAATAAGTTTTAAATAAAAAGGTCTTAGCCTGGTGCCAAAAAACAAATCACAACAGCGCCAGGCGGATCTCCCTGAGGAGCGCATTCCATAAATGGGGTGCCACCGCCGAGAAAGCCCTCCTCCGGGTACTCACCCTGCTGATGTCATTGACAGATGTTTCCCGGAGAAGGGCATCTGCTGCTGACCTCAAGGGGTGGGAGGGCATATATAAATTATTACCTCCTTACTTCATGTGGTTTCAGGCTGGACACATTCAAATTATGCTCATGAGGCCATGTTTCCAGTTGACCAAGCCATTGAATTTCATATTTCTGTTTAATTCAGGACACTCTGCCCAGAATATAAGAGTCTGGACTCTTTTAGTAAACCAAATGATCCTGCATCCATTCTACTTCATATTCAGAACTCATCCAGTATACATAGACTAAATCTAGAAATGAGACAGAACTAACTATGTAAAGACAGGCAGGCAGGCAGGCAGACCATAAAAACAACACTGTCTAAAGAATATCACTCTTTACTGGATGAGAAATTTTAAATATTTGGCTTTGGTATAAAGCCTTACACTCTATTAGTCTTTCACCGGTTATGTTGTAATGATTCTGTACCCTGCATCTTTATCAACATTAAAGCATTTTCAGCTGAGACTCTAGTATTAATCTCGTTTATGCCTATTGTTGGGGAAGAATAAAGAATTCTTCATTCTGTTCACAATTAATATGTGAACTTCTCAAAAGCACAGTTTCTGTACCTAGAAACCAAGTATACAATGTTATCTGCACTTTTCTGGATCTTGAGATGCATTTTTCACAAATGAAAAATGGTATAGCTCCGCATGGTAATGCAAAGGTAATATAATTATCCTCAGATGATGAGTCTCCAGCAGAACCTCCATCTCCCTCACCTTGTAGGAGTCCCAGCCCACTGAACCAGTCGAACTCTGTAAAAGTCCAGTCAGTTCCTCCTGGGTGGTGCAGGGGGAGTGCAGCTGACTGCAGTGTAGGTCTTGTCAGCTGGCATAAGCTTTTAGCTCTCTGAAGAGAGAGAACATCTTCCTATTCTTCTGGTAGTGGGCAGATCCAGCCAGCAAGAGTTATTTTGAGCTGTTGAAAATCCTGTTTTCTTCCTGACCTGATCTGACTTCCCTTGTGACCCTCAAGAAACCACAGCATAAACATATATTTGGGAAAGTGCATGTAAACATGCACTTATATGGAAAAATGTGCATGAAAATATTATGACTGCTTTTTCCTGCAGGCTTCTTAGAAAATGTGGACAGGAAAGAGAACAGAAAAACCATGTTGAAAAAATGGAAAAGAGGATGAAATCAAGTTTGACAGGTATGACCACTCCTACCTTTTGCTACTCAGGCTTCATCAGAGGTGAGCAGGCATATTCTGGGAGAAAATAATAAGTTTCCTCCCTTTGTTCCCTTTCTTGCATCATTTTAGCTATGATGAAAACAAAAGATATTTTAAAATCTTGAACTGATGGTGACTTGCACAGACTATTGGATATCTTTGGAACAAGCTTCCCAGAGAGGTTCACCAGGCACTCTCCTAGTACTGTTTCCAGTGCCAGGCAAAGACCTTTTTATTTTTCCAATATTTTAAATGCTAGAATGATTGGTTTTAATACCTTACAGTTGGTTATACTCTACCATTGTGCCTTTATACTGTCTTTGGATAAGTTAGGGGTCTGGCATGGCAACTTTAATACTGGCATGGCTTTGCTTGTTGGATTGTTAGATTTTATAGTTATTTTCATTGCTATTTTAATTGTATTCTTATTGTATAGTTTTAACTCTGTAACCCATCCAGGTTGCCTTATGGCTAATGGGGTAGGATAAACAACAAACAAACAAACATCTATTTTCCCTGTGGAGACTAAGTAAAGAATAGTAATAGTTCCAAAGTCATGGGGTCCATTGTTTCAATCCACTGGGACATGTCCTGTTTGGGAGGAAATGACTCCTTTGTTTCAATGTTAGTGTAGAGGATATAGTATTGTTTCTGTGTTTGGTATAATCAGAAATAGTATGAGGGGATGGACAAGAGCTCTATGTGGGAAACAGAGTTAGGGATGCCACCCACACTTCGATCATCAAAGTATTTTCTGTCTAATAGTAAATAAAAGACACTAGGGCCCATTCCTAAGAAAAATGAGGCCGGCATCTGTCAGCATTCCAGAGCCTGCATGGCAGACTAAGGGTGCTGTCTGTTGCTCCCTTTCCCCGTCTAAATATACACAGGATTGCACCCTATAATCTTGTTCTGCCACCAGCACTTGCTTCTTGGAAAAACTTGATGAATTTGATTAACATTTGGAGTCGTATTGTATGGGACATGCTGTGATAATGTCATTAGCAACCATGTTTTGGAATGAAATCTCCTAGAAATCAGAAAAGGAAAGCAAGCAATCCTACCTGAACACAGGTCCAATCTGGGACAACTCCTTCCTTGTCTGTGAAATCAAAGGGAAAGGCTGAACTGCTTCTTATTTTCAGGGAACCCGAATATCAGAAGGTACTTTCATGGAGCACATGCCTCTGGGTCCAGCAAGACAAGGACTCTGAGGAGAAAAGGATGCCATGGCAGTTAAGAGCCTTGAAGGGTCAGCCTCCACCCACCCCTGAAGATGAACCTAGGAGACTTAAGCTCCTAGTGCAGTTGTTGGTTGCTGGAGCCACCCAGGCCTCAAGCTTTAGACAATTCCCACCATATCCCTGGAATCCTTGTTAGCATTGAACTCCTCCACTATCTTCGACTTCAGCTTTGCACCATGATTCTGCTGCTAGGCTGGGCCCTCTTTCGTACTCCCTTGTTCTACTTCATCCCAGCTTCTTCTTAATGACCATGAGTTTCAGGACTGGCCAGATGGCCCTGTCTGGTGGTTTGGCTTCCTCCTCAAGGATTAAGCAAGGACCTAACCAAAGCAGGACAAGTAGTGGCCAGGGGACAGTCCTCTGTTTGAAGGCATTTGGGTTTCGATTGACTGTCCAGACCAAGCCCAGCATAAAGAGAAACAGTCATAAGAAGGAATTTCAGGAGCTGAAATTCATGAATAAATGCCTGAAGAGCAGACTGAGTAGACATGCATGTCACCTGGGAGTCAAGTCTTCTCTGGTGCGAATGGATGCGTTTTTTGTTGCTATGTAAATGTAGCAATTGTTTCCAGTTCTGCCTCTACACATATAAATCACCATATTCGGATTAATGCATGCCTGTGTTCCCTTTTGATCTTTGTGGTGGGGGTGCATAAGGAACCACCCAGCACACAGAAACACTCCTTTGAGCACGCAGGGTTTGTTTTCAGACCAAGCCGTCAGACTGAGCATGCCGATCAAGGGATTAGCTAAGGGTCCCTCTAATTTGAGCATGCTGAATAAATAGGTTCAGAAGAATGATGGGGTGCCTACGATATGAGGTGACTGAGCCTTTTGTTTTCCTGATATTAATTAGGGGAATACTTCCACTGTTCACAGACTTGGTGTCTAGAATCTTGCAGCATTTCAACACTTGAGTGTACACAGCGCAAGTTTAATACCTGCAGTCCCAGATGGGGACACCTATTAAAACAGCCATCCATCCTTGCAGTTTACTAATCATAACCCCCATCCTGACATGTTCTGCTGACAAAATGCGAGATGAGACAGTTTGGATTTGTCACGCCAGCTGCTTTAAGCAGTTCAAACATTTTGCCATAACAATAAATGGAATCATCAAAGGGCTGTTCTTCAGCTGCTACAAAAAGTACTGGGATCCACTGAGAATATTAAGGCAAAGTCTGTAGAGTCTAGTGCAGGTGATGCTTCAAGTGTCAGAGACTTCTGACTGAGTGCCTGGTGACGGTCCAACTATATGGGGCCAGATTCGCCTACGAAGGCATCTCACTACAGTTTACTTTGCAGATTCAAAATATACAGTCTATGTAGCTGAGTGCTTTCAGGCCATAGTAGGGGTGTATGAGAAATACACTCCATCAGATTTTGGGGAAGGCTTTTCTCCCATCCATCATCCAGAAATGGATGCAGACTTTGCTTGCAGAAATCTGTACATCTGGGGAATTGTGATGCATTCTGCAGAGGAGGGAAACTGCATCAAGTAAGATGCAAACATTTGAAAAGTGCATGAAGAAAAATGCACACATTCCAAAAATGTTTACAGGCATACTCTAGCCCAGTGATTCCCAGCCTCGGGTACACATAGCCCCAAGGGTACGAACCAGGACATTTAGGGTTATGCCAAAAAAAGAAAAAAGAGTAATAGTGGAAAGACCAGTAACTATCGTAATTACAAACATTTTCCTAATATGAAGGGCAAAAACTATGGAAAAGGGCTGCCAAGGAGCATGCAAGCGAAAAAGGTTGGGAATTACTGCTCTAGCCAATAGGATCCATACAAATATACAATCGGAAAAATATACACACAAAATGTGTGTTTTTTAAAATGATGTCAAAAATCTGAACAGTTTTTCCATTAAAAAATGCCATGGAAGAGACCTGGAGTTGGGAAATAGAGTAAGTCTGCAGGAACAGAACTAGTCCATACTTTTAGTAGAGATGCACACCTAAAACAAGTTTGTATCCCACTTTAGTAGTCTGGCCAAAAGGTTGGATTGGCTTCATCAGCTTTGGAGGCCACTCAGTTCCTCTCAGGTCTAAATCACAACCTTACTTTAGAACATCTGAAGCATCATTTCTGCCCATTGACTTCCATAGGAAATCAGCAGCTGTGCCATCTTTATTGTTGGATGAAATGTGATTAAATTTGGTGTCATAGTTGCTCCATCTGAGGAGATGAAGCCTGCCAAATTTCAGATAAATCAGTTTAAGGCAGTTTGTAGAAGTGGAGAGTTCAAATGTGTTTGTTTGAGCATCAAAGAAATTGCTGATCCTTCTGTGGAGGGTTTGAAAGGTGCCTCTGTATACGTAAACAACAAAATGTCTGAATGATAAATGTATAATTTGGGAATTATGATGGATAAAAGGAGTTTTGGGGGTGTTCTCTTCGTTTCTGCTCATAGAAAGGGGAGGAAAGAAGGAAGAAGCCCAGAAGTCCCAGAGGAAGGAAAGTCTGAGCCGATGGAAGGGAAGGACTAGTTGAGAGAGTGCTGGACCTTCGATACCAAGATTTTCCCTGGATAAGAAACCAGATGAAATAGGTACACGGTCCATTTAGGTTATCCCCACTGATTTTATTACCATATTGCTAGTATGGTATTCTGCAGTGTGTATGTGTATCCATTCAGATTTTAAGACTTTTCTTAATATTTATCCAGTAAAACATTAAAATATGTTTAGATCTTTGTGGTCTCCTTAATTTTGGGGGGAAGCACCCCACCTCTACGAACCCCTCACCCACTATCTGAAGTAGACATCTGTGTCCCGGAGAATTTTAAAGCTATTTCAGTGGAAGCAGCCAGAAGAAACGAAG
This sequence comes from Varanus komodoensis, assembly GCF_004798865.1. Taxonomy (NCBI): domain Eukaryota; kingdom Metazoa; phylum Chordata; class Lepidosauria; order Squamata; family Varanidae; genus Varanus; species Varanus komodoensis. Next base: position 28,415,955 of record NW_025335349.1, read on the forward strand.
ATTTCCACCCGAGGGCGGCAGAAAGGAGCACAGGACGTGAAGGGCTGAATGGAGTGGGTACACTTTCACCTGTTCAATTCTGGGAGCAGGGGGTCAGGTGAATGACAAGATCACAGGCTTTTCCACCAGCAGCCCCCTGGCAATAGGCTGGATTTGCAATCAGTCACCCCTTTCATACCTCCACAAAGAAGACTTCCCGATAGTGAAGCTCCGGCTGGATATACCAGGTTCCCATGACTGATGAACGACTCTGCTCTCCTGCTTCTTTCTTCCCCTGATTGAATCTGAGAAATCTCACCACACATGGAGCTCCTGACAAGACTCCTTTATCATGTCAGTCATGAACAAATGCGAATTTGTGTGTCTCTGACTTGAGAAGATTTGTTCAAAATCTGGACCTCCAGTTTTCCCCCAGAATGGCTCTCCAATCTGGAAATGAAACACTCTTGTAACATAATACTGACATTCCATTGTGCATTTCACTTACCTGAACACACAAGTCCATCTACTGCTTTTACTACCAGCAGCATTTTGTGCTCTCAAGGGAGCTCACAACTGAAAAAAAATCTTTATAGAACCCTAAAACAATCTTCAAATAATATGATAATCACCTACAACAACAATAACATCAAGGAACTATAGAAACCATTTGGTAAATTGTAATACTTTTTTGTTTGTTTTTCTTCTTCTGGATACCTCAACATTTCCTCCTGCAAAATTAAATTAGGCAAAATGACATGGCAACCATAAATACAAATAAGAATCAATGGAAGTATATCCATTTCAAATTAGCACAGTTTGGTGATTTTATCAGTTTTAACTCTGTCTCACATGTGAATGTTTAAACCCACAAGGTCTCTCTTTCTGCATGGGAAGAATTTTGTAAATGCTGCTAAATTCATATCAACCAAATGAACTGAAATGGTTATTGCCATCAGGGAAAGGATCTTACTGTACCTGCCTACCATATAGCGGGTAAATAAAGATGAGGAAACTGCCAGCAAAAGCAAGGCTGCAACGTTAATTCAGTGCAAAAATATGGTTGAAGATGCAAGGATACACTCAAACCTGGGCTTCTAAGAAGACAGCACTCAAAGCCCTGTCAGTTTCACCCACATTTATTTAAAAAAAACCCACAAGGTCTCTTCGTTCCTAATATGGAAAACATGTGAATTTTGTTAAATTCTTGTCCAAATCAAACTAGAGAAAACACACACACACTTGCCCATGGCTTCTAATTGCATGCTTTCTCACTGTATGAAAGAACAAGAGCTCTTTTCCAGCCTGTCATATCACTGTCACATTTGACCCAGCCCCTGGGGTCCCCTCCTCGGAGTCACTCTACTGTGGAGTAAAGGGGACACGGCTGCAGCCTTTCTACCCCTGCTCAACAATCCCCTGCCAAGCTCTGGGATGGAAGAGGGAGTGGCATAGGAGGTTTCATCTCTCTTCCACTGTTTTCCTAACAGAGGCCCTCCTCCCATGTGCTGCTATGAAACGTAAGTAACTGGACTGGTGGAAGCAGATCTCCTGCCCTTTTCTCAGTGGCTCCTTCTCCAACCCCCTAAAAACGCTACAGAGAAGGTCAGAGAAAGCTATTGAATGGGGCAGGCTCCAGTATGGAGAGAAAAGATCCTCCAGCCTAGGGTAGAAGCACTTCTGCCAAGGAAAGACAGATTCTGAGGCCAGCTTGCTGACACCAGGACTCTTCTATAATTTATTTTATTTTATTTTATTTTATTTTATTTTTTATTTAAATTATTTTAGCATTTTTGTATTTATATATTTATTTTTCTAATATTTGAAATGAGCATTGGGTGACCTAATTTCAAAAAAATGCTGAAATTTGTAGTTGACTATTATCATTTAAACTTTATCCTACAGTAAATGTGAATGAATCAGAAAGACAGTGTTATACGATCTTCCAGTAAATGATCTGTTCTGTTCAGCAGGGTCAAAATAATAGAATGCACCAAATTCAAAGTTCTTGGCTTTCTGTCTGCAAATTGGAAACAGGCATCATAATGGGTCTCATTCTGGACATCATGGGATGCCATTTGACTTCAGAGCTTGTCCACACAGACTTCCCTGGCAGCTCATTTCCACTGCTCTCAATAATTTAGATGATGCTAAGCTACAGTCTTTTATGGCAGCCGCTATATAGGTTCCCACTGTAATGTGCAATATCAGTTCAGAATGCACCATTTCCTCATTAGGCTTCCATCAGCATTGCACAAACATTATTCATTCACATAATATGTTGGCTGCATAATTACACTGCACAACGGATTATGGTAAATTACAGTTTCCTGCAAAACAATGTCTTGTTTCAGGCTTTCAGACAGCATTGAAACAAAACTGCAGAAAGCAGGGAAACAGCCATTGTCAGAGCATAGTACTGAGGCCACTGCATCACACCATCCTTTATTATCTCTGTTAATCTGACCATGACAGGAAACCATATTGCATCATGTAGTCATGCAGCTTTAAAGACCTCCTGCCTCTTGTCTCAGTAGCTCAGTAGAACAAGGGAACAGGTGTGCAGATTTACTGGCCTTTCCCTATGTCTCCCACCCATAACCTTAATGAATCCTTAAAGCGCCACAGATGAAAATAAACCCAGTCTTACTTTCACAGACACTGTTCCATAACATTGTGCCTACATATGGATTAGCAGACCAGCAGTCATAGCATTGCAACATGCACCGACTCACTGCTTTATCAATAGTTTTCTCTAACCTGCTGCCTTTTCCTACAAAAATGGCAAATGTTGCAGCATAAACACAGATTTGTCCTGCTCAATACCACGCTTATAAGGCTATAAATCAGTGAAGGATCTGAGCTCAGAGGACTTTGGGCAACCTATAAAGGGTGGAAAGAGTGCAGAAGGGGTCTTTGCTTCCCACTATGCAAGGCAGCTGATTACTGCTGTCTAGGCTTGGTTCTTTGGATGGAAAAGAGGCAGTTTACACCATATCCTAACAGCAGGTTACAGAAGCAGGTTACCAGCAAGTTACAGCATATCCTGACAGCTCCAGTGTCCTCCCCTCGCCCCAGAATGTGCCCTTTTCTCTTTCTTCAGGGTTACCTTCATGGCCTTGGAGAAACAGATGGCACAGTTCTCTCTGCACCAGAGCAGGAAGGAGGGCATTTCCAGCTCTGAGATTTGATCTATTTTCTGACCTCAGATCTGGGAGTCAAAGAATCCTATGATCCTGTTTAGGAGCATAGGACCACTCCACCTGAAGCCCTGACCAGCAAGAAATCTCATGTGACCCACAAGTTTGCTGTTGGCTAGTCATGTAATGCCCTGCATGGAGGCACATGGGCTGTGAAGAAGTCTTAAAGCAGGGGTCCTCAAACGTTTTAAATAGGGGGCAAGTTCAATGTCCCTCAGACTGTTGGAGGGCCAGAATATAGTTTGAAAAAATTTGTTAACCCCCCAAAGAAACAGCAAAAGCGACCCCTCCCCCCACAACCTCGTTTCTCAACAAGGAAGTGTGGAGAGGAAAATTTTGCAAGGGTCTCATGCGGCTGCTGGCACCAATTTAAAGAGCAACCAGAGTGAGTTTTACTCCTTAAAAACAAGGGAACAGAAAGCCCCAGATAGACAATTCTGTGGGATGGATGGTGGAAAATCATCTAGCCTCACTAAGGGATTTGAATTTGTTAAAGAAACCCTCAAAGAAACAGCAAAAGTGACCCCCCCCCCAGCCTCGTTTCTCAACAAGGACGTGTGGAGAGGAAAATTTCACAAGAGCTTCAGGCTGGCCAGCAGACAGAGGGAAAAAAGCAGACCGGTTTAAATGAACAAGCTAACAATGCAAACAGGGCAATGCTGAGAAGTTATTTAAAAAGTTATATATATATATATATACACCTTCAATCCTTTTTTAGCGTCTTTGTCTCTCTCCTGTCCTCCTCTCTTCTGTTTCCCACTCCGCATTCCCACTCTGTATATGCATGCAAGGTTGCGGGGGGGGGGGGGGGAGGTGCCGGCACATGCGCAGTTGAGCTTTTACAATTAGTGTGTGTGCTGGCTCTCTGCTCAGTTTCAAAGAATGCCTGCACTGGCTTGGAGATCATTTTCTTCAAGTGAGTCCAAAAGCTTTGAGGTGGGCCGGATAAATGAGCATGGCAAGCCATATCTGGCCCACGGGCCATAGTTTGAGGACCCATGACTTACAGCAACATTGGTTTTGGTTTTGTTGGCACGATACAATATTTCTTGGGTAAACACTTCCATTGTAATTTCCCCCTTCAACTTTGCATGAAGAAGAGCTGAACTTTAGATGCATTTGCATTAATACTATTTACCACGAAAGGTTGAAATGTCTGTTGGGTTTTTCTCCAGATCAAAATGATATTCAACCACAAGGGCAGAGCAAAGTAGCTTAGATTGCTATGAGATTTATGTGTTTAACATTTAATAAAGACTCAAAAGGAACTCACACTGCCTTCTTCAATCATCAGTTTCATCAAACTTGGACAAGTTGCTTAATATACCAACTGTCTTCTCATTTTTTCCATGTGAAGGGGATTCAAGTGTTTAAAGAGTCTGTAAGGCCATGCTGCTGCAGCAGCCCCCAATTTAGCTGTGTGGTTTCTATTGCCCCAACACCTGGTGTCCATGAATGCCTACATTTCTTAAGATCTGCACAGATAGACCTTTCCTTTTCAAATGCACACACCTCATGGGCCAGGGCCAGTGATACATCACAAGCCCATTTAAATGTGCATGAAGAACCGCACATCAAGCACAATTACTTTTTCTGCTTTTATACAAAGACAGTTGAGTGGGCCATGGTAAATATGCTTGCCAAAATGTTCTAGATAATACTTGTACAGGTTTGAGTAGAGACACCATGCAGAACCACCCTAAATGAAATTTGGCATGAATTGAATTTTAATGCCATCAATAAAATCTACCCACATAATTTAATTGATGAATCTGTTAAACCCCATTATTTTCGGTTTCTTGTTTTTTAAAATACTACCTTCTTTCCACCCCACTTTCAGATCCGTTCACTTTTTTAAAAAAGTCAGCACAGATATTTAAAAGTCAGCATTTCTCAATATATATACATTTTTGTACATGCATTTCCACATACAGATACTTTTACAAGTAGTTCCTTCCTAAAATTAATATTACACTGCATTTATATTCCACATTTTTCCTCTAGTGCAGAACCAGGAAAAAAAAGCTTGCATAGTTCTGTTTTATCCTCACAACAACCCTGAGAGGTAGCTTAGGCCAAAGGTAAGTGACTTGCCCAAAGGCACCCAGTGAGTTTCACAGAGGAGTGGGGACTATAACCAGGATCTCCTGGGTGCTCAGTCCAACATTCTCAACACCACACCACACCAGATCTTAAAATAAAGTGCTTGTGAACAGCCTTTTCTGTAAGAGGCACATTTTAAAAACCTATGAACTGCATTACAAATTTTGGAAAAGTATACATTTCAATGTTTGACTGTGTTCTGATTCTAACTGAGGTTTGGGAAAGTAAGCTTGTTTTAAAATACTGATCCAATTTCTCATCTATCACTACTTTAATCCCAAATAAAGATGTCTACAGAACACTCCTGTTTATATATTACATATGCATAGCAGAGTGCTATATACTGAATGCCAATGAGTAGCTTAGTGCTGGATGTAGAATGGCTATAAGATGAATGCATTGAGTCCCACTCCTATAGTTGTTGTTGGCTTCTTTTTTCCTGGCATTACTTGACATCTCTCTCATCCACTTTAGTTCTTCCGTCATTGTAAATTGCTGAGTTAGTGAGAATGTCTTGGCATCAAAAGTAATGGACATCAGGAGATTAAAAAATTCAGTGGTATAGCTTAGACTCACCTGTCAGAATAAATGATGCATAGCTCAAAAATAATTCAAATCTCCATAAATCTGACGAGGGTGTTTGCTTCTCAGGGAGAGAAAAGCATCTTAAAATCATTATACAACTTTGTTTCTTTGATATGTGTCCTCTTGCATTCTTTTGACCTTGACCTGAAAAGAATTCACAGTTGGACTGGGTCAAGGAGATGGTAAACCACTGACATATAGAGAGAAACAAAGATTGCCATAATTAGATAATAATAATCAACTCCCCTAATTAAATAAATAAATAAATAAAGCAGGGGCAAGGAACCCAGTTCCCTCCAGATATTTTGGATTACCAGTCCCATCAGCCCCAGCATAGCTAATGGTGCAACATGGTAACAGGTGTAGTCAAGGCATTTGGAAAGCACCTAACTTGGTAATAAACATTTCACCTGCTATAAAAATATGACAAGTGCTACTTGACCCCTGCTGAAATATTCAAGGAAGACAAGTAGACGCATGGTTGATCTTTTCATGAGCCCCAGTAAGACAACCTCAGGGTTGTCTGTTCTGCTTATAAGGAAAGCTCTGGCCTGATCCGGGACCCATTTGCCTGCCTTTCTGTCTGGCCAGGGTATTCACAAAACTCTGCTCCAGCACCACGTTTCAAAGACATCTATTTTCTCCCAGGCAGCTCTCTCCCCTGTCCAGCTTTCTCACCCGTTCTTCACCACTCGAACCTGCTTATTCACTTCCCTCTCACCTTCGTCTAGAAAAAGGTGGCAATGAGGAGGAGGAGGAGGAGGAGGAGGAGGAGGAGGAGGAGGACTGGGTGCCCCTGTCTACTTGTTCAGTGGCTCTCAGGCTGCCGAGCAAGCTATAGCAATGATGAGAGAGAGGATACAGAACAAGAGCAGCTGGTGACCAAGGCAGTGAGAAAACAGACTCATTGTAGAAGGAGGAACATTAAGGACCATATACCCCAGGGCTAACAAAAGCTTAGAGCCGGGACTGCATCTTGGGCAACTGGAAACTTCTGGCTGCCCAGTATAAAATAGGACATCTGACCAACACATCTCATCTGTATTGCTCCTTGGGCTTCTTCACTGCAAAGGATTCAAAACTATTCATTTGCAGGCCAGTTTATACCAGAATCATCTTCCACAACTGTGTGGTTGACCAGTACTGAGAGTGTAATTCTCTGAAAATGAATCTCCCCATTAGTTCTGTCTGGCCTGTACAAGTCCTTAAAGTGGTGGGAAGTCTGTGAAAGGCGAAGAAGAGGAGGAGGACACAATGGGTGGCAGACAGGGAAATGTTTACAGGATATCTCGCACAAGCTGCATGTCCTTGTCTACAGTGCTGCTTCTGCAAGGGAAGGTACATATCAAAAGAGATCCCAGGTCTGTCCATCCACCCCCAGTTCTGCCAGTTTCTGCTACATACACAGGTGTTATCCTGGCTTTCAGGTGCTTCCTATGAGATAGGAAGTCCAAGTTATCTTACAAGTTAATTAACATCTCATAGGAGGCACCTTCCAGAGTGCTGAAGAATATTGCCTGGTCAGCTGAACTGTCATAGGTGGGGATGCATTGATTTTACAGTCCCTGTCCTCTCCCAATCCCCTACCAAAATCACAACTAAAAAAGCCAATGGGTCAGCATGGATGAGCACTATTTTGTAAAAGCATTAAGGAGGGCAATGCAGATTTAGCTCAAAGAAAATAAGCATATCTTCTCTTGCTGCTAAGTTAGGAACTGTCACTTCTCAACAAGACAGCCAAATTTGTAGAACATGATGGGTAAGATATTGGTGGCCCTATGTGAGGTCAAATGTTTTTAGGTCAAAGGCTTATCTTTTAACATGCTATTTCTAAATTGGCAAGGTCTCCAGTACAATTGCTAATTAAAATATTGGGTCATTGACATCAGAAGAGTAGCTATTCCTTTCCTTGCTCATTAAGGCAACCTACCTCTATTCACAGTTTTGGGGCAGCTTTTGCTCTTACAGTTATTTGATCTGTATGTTGAACCTTACACCTCATCATAAATCGATGGTCTCATTTTGGCAATAATACTAAGAACAATGTTCAATTAAAAAGTCCAAGTTATCTTACAAAGTGCACTGACTGCCATTTAACCTTGCTATTTTTAAATCAATACTGTTCTTCTTAACCCACAACAGGGGGTGAAACTGGAGGATGCTTCCCATTATTCTGACTCAATGGACTTGCAGAGTCTTTATGAGTCAATGTCTTGGTTTTAATTTTTAAAACACTGAGTCATCAATAGAAATACTGTGATCCTGCCAGTAAACCAGTGTTCATTACACATGCTTTCTCATTTAATCCTTCTGTTAATGTTTATGCCACTTGACTGCCTGAAAGGCTGAAGATTTAAATGCACTCTATCTCTGAAAATATTGGGAGAGAAATCCTTTGGCCCCTAGTTAACACCAGAAGCACCATGCGATGCTGTGCTGCTCCTTTTCCACATGTGTAGATAGAACAACAAGCAGAACAAGAAGAGATTGGTTGTGTTGCACGATGTCCTATGGGCCCTTCTGTCTCTCCCCACCCATCCACCAAATGCTAGATCAGTTAGATGGGCATAGAGGCCCATCTAGTTCCCTTTCTTTCCTTTTTCCCTCTCTTCCTTCTTTTTGCATTTTACATGGAAAACACCTCCTTCCTCCTCTTGCCCAACTCTTGATGGCAGGAGAGAGGGCTCTAATCTTGGAGTCCATTGTCTGTCAGAAGCACAGTCCATAGGACCATCCCCTTGGACTCCTGAGAAACCTAAAGAGTAACCTGTTTACTTTGGTAGTCATTGCCCATAGAATATTCTGACATGGACAACTCTTTGAGCTTGCAGGACTTCTTGCCTGCTTCTGATCCAAACATTGGAAGAAGGTCAAGTTAGTTTTATTCCATGGGTTTCTCTAAGATGTGTCATGGGTCGCACTTTAAAAAATGCTAAAGAAATTTGTGGAAATTGTTGTTGTCACATGCCATCAAGTTGTCTCTGACTTATAGCAATCCTATGAACAAATGCCTTCAAAACGGTCTATCCTTGACAGCCCAGCTCAGCTCTTACAAACCTGCTCAGCTATAAGGGTTTAGCTTCTTTTATGGAATTGATCCTTCCAACATCTTCTGACTTGAACTTTCCTTAGCAATATTGTTTCCTCCAGTCAGCCTTACCTTCTCAGATTGTGACCAAAATATGGCAGCTTCAGCTTCATCATGTCTGCCTGCAGTGAGAGTTGTGGCTTGATGTGATACAGGAGCCATTTTTTCAGTCCAGAACATTCACAAAACTCTTCTCCAGTACCACATTTCAAGTATATCAGTTTTCTTCCTGTCAACTTTCTTCTCTGTCCCGCTTTCATGTCCATACACAGTGTTGAGAATACAATAAAATGGATGATCTTGGCCTTGGCCTCCAGAGAAATATCATTACACCTTATGAGCTTTTCTAGATCCTTCATTGCTGCCCTTCCAAGTCTCATTTTCTTCAAACATGTTGCCTGCAGTCTCTGATTGAATTGCTGCTTCCATAATTTTTTCTTGTTGACCTTAGAGTTGTGCAATTCTTCTGTAGTCATGATTTTTGTTTTCTTAATGTCCAGCTGCAGTCCTGCTTTTGTATTGCTTTCTGTTGGTAATATGGTATCATCTGTATATCTTTAATTATCAATGTATTTTCTGCCAGTTTTCACTCCTTCTTCCTTTGTTCTTCATCCAGCCTTCCTTATGCATATAGATTGAACAAATAGGGTGCTGAAATGCACCCTTGTCCGATGCCTTTGCCTGTAAGAAAACATTCCATTTCTTCATGTTCTGGCCTAACAGTAGCTTCTTGTCCATGACACACTTTTTTCAGACCCATCTATAGCTTCCCATGATCCAAGATTCTTGGAGTCTATAAAGCATAAAGCTGTGGATGTGTCTGGATACAACAATGGGTTGGATGAGGGCTAACAAATGGAAACTCAATCCCGACAAGACAGAGATGCTGTGAGTGAGTGGCTCCTTTGATAAGATTTTGTGTGTGCGCGTGTGTGTGTGTGTGTGGGGGGGGGTGCTCAACCTATTCTAGATGAGGTTGCTCTCCCCTGAGGGAGCAGGCTTGGAACTTGGTGGTGCTCCTTGATCCATCTTTGTCACTGGAGGCAGAGGTGGCACTGGTGGCTTGGAGTGCCCTCTACCAGGTTTAGTGGGTGGCCCAAATACACCCCGATCTGGACAGAGATAGCCTGGCTTCTGTAATCCATGCTCTGATAATCTCTAAACTGGATTATTGTCATGCACACTACATGTGGCTGCCCTTGAAGATGGTTCAGAAGCTGCAGCTGGTCTAGAATGCAGCAGCCAGATTCATAACTGGGCCTGCAGGTTGTATGCATATATGACTGGCTCTGGAGTCAGTCTATTTGGACTCAACCTCTAGGGCCTTTCTCTGAATGCCAATGCAACAAGTGGGGAGAGGGTTTTTTCAGTGGTGGCCCCCCATCTATGGAATAATCTCCCCACTGCAGCCTGACTAGTGCCAAATCTGGCATCTTTTCAGAGTCAGGGTAAGACAACCTTTTTTTCGGAGGCTTTTAATGACTTACTTGGCCACTTGGGGGCTGGAGGCCGATCCCCAGGTGCACTGCAGACCCTCTTGTTTGGTATTCCTTATTTTTGTGTGCTTTCATCATCTGTTTTTAACTCTTTTTTCTCATTTCATTATATTTTATTGCATTTTTATGGGCTGTGTAAACCACCCAGAGAGCTTTGTCTGTGGAGTGGTATAGAAAGGATGATGATGATGATGATGATGATGATGATAAGCATTGAGTGATCCTCTTTTACAATTAGCTTAATGTGACACAAATAGCATGATTTGCACCAATTGGTACCCAAAAAATGTGGATCTAGCACACGTTGTATAAAATTGGCCAATTTACAGAATTCAGCACCTGAAAGCATGTGGCATCCCCCATATTAGGCTTCCAGTATGGAATACAGATATAACTATCTAATATAGGAAAATCTGCAGCAGGGTTTCTTAACCCTGTTCCTTCTGGTGGGGTTTGGGCTAAAAATCACACCCAGTTGCTTTTCCCCACCCCCTGACTGTGGGAAAACATATGTTACAACCATCTTCCCTTCTAGGATGGGGGAAGGAACCAGCTTGTGTGATGTTTTCCTGACAATGGAGGAAGCCATGGGTTGGACTGAATTGTAGTCCAACTTTAATCCCATTTATTTCAGCAGATGGTATCTGAAGTAAGACTAATGGATACAATCCTGCCCCTCCATGATACTTTTTGCAAACTAATAAAGGGAAGTGGGAAAACAAAAAGAAAAGAATGCAAAGCAAAGCAATCCCCCAAACCCCTGTATGGTGCTCAGCATAGTATTTTGCCCCCACACTTCAGCTTCTAATTGTAATATTTCATAAATTTATTTAGCTAAAAGCCCTTGGGTTAATTCACACAGCCTTGCAGGGCATAAATTACTATCAAAATGGATTGTATTGTCTTGGGGCACTCTACACAAGTTCTTTTAATACATTTTTCTTTTAGTTTTCCGTTCTGTTTCCCAGGCAGTCCAACTTCCATGGAAATGACTGAGCTTTTGCATATTAGCCTAGTGCTTGGATACTGAGCAATTATCTGTACATTTCTAGCATACACTCTGAAATATTTCCTCTTTTAACTTAAAAGCAACGAGTCCAAGAGGGACAACAGGTACTTTCATCAGAAGCTTGGGCTAATGAATGCAAATGAGGAAAGTCATTCTCCACTTGGCTGATAATGATAGTTTTATAGGTGGAATATTTGCTTCCTTAAATGAGAGTGACTTGAAAGATCTGCCTAGTGTGCCTGTGGTGGAGGAGGCAGGCAGAAGGGAGGTTACAGCGTTAATTGGTAGATTAGTTGGTTTTCTCCCTGTGTTTAATCCCAGCAGCCCACAGAGCAGAGGACCTGTGCAGAAGCCTGCAGGGAGAACCAAGACCAAAGGAGGGAGGAGGAAATGCAGTCAGATAAATTCAAGACACAGCATTTAACTGGCCAATGGATGCAGTAAACAAATGGAAAGCACTTTTGTGATCATTTACAATTAAATGGGCTCTAGGGGCTTGTGGCTTCCTGGTCTCTTCCAAGAAATTAATTTCATCAGAAGTCATCAGAAGTCATATAAATCTTCCCCCAACTATTTTAGATGTTTCTTGTAGTGCTGATGAAGTCGACAAGTAAAGGGATTGTAGCGCACATTTCCAGCGGTAATAATTGTGTGAGATGTGTTTACTCCACTCATATTTAATAACTTGTCACACGTTGAGCTGGTAAGTTACCCTTGTGTCTGCCTGGTGGTGGATATTGGGCCCACTCCTTCTAAATCTAGCCCTTTAGCCACTGTCAGATTGGATACTAACTCTGAACAGGAGAGAGAGCCAGTATCTGCAGCTGAAGTAACAAGATCAGAGGACCCAGAGATAACAGAAGCATGTACTGGGAAAGAAAGAGTTTCACGCTCTGTGGGAATGCTGAGTGTGCAATGAACAAACCGATATGGCGGCGGTGGCAAAGGGGGACCCTTCTTCCTTAATCAAACAATATAGTGTCCGTTTAAGGGAACAGACCAGTGGAGAGGTTTTGGATGCTCCATGAGACTGGCCCTTAGTCAGAGGATCATTCCTTCCAATTTGGGGAAGCAAGAAGAACTAGCCAGTTCAGAATCACTGCCTCTCTATCAAACCACATTTCCCAAATAACCACTATTCTAACATCACTTCTTCTTTCTGTTAATGGTTATTACAATACACTTGTTTTGTACCACAAAGTCAACTTAGCTGATCAGCTTTAACATAATAAAGGCTTTGAGTTAGAAGCATTTGTCCTGGTCTGTTTGGAGGGAAGACAGTCCGTGGCATTGGTTATATTCAGCACACCAGGCAAACAACTCTGATACGTGTTGAGAATTGGATTGCTGAAGCCCTTCACGTGGCCTTTCTGATTATTACCCTTCCTTCATGCTAAGTGCCTTTCAACACAGCCTTCATATCCCCATTGCTGGAGGTAGACAATTCGTATCTTTGATTTACTAAATTATGATGCTCATCCCCTCTCTTGAGTCCTCACACTCTCATTTACTACATCCACATGGAAAGCATGGTCCATGTGTACTTTTGAACATGTGCAGTGACCACTAAAGCAGCGGCCACCGTCTTCTGACTGATATGTGAGGCTGATGCCTTTTCCTCCACCTCCCTGCTCCAAAAGCCCATAACGAGCTGGTGCATTCAGTCTGATGCCGCACAACAAACTGAAGCATCGTGCAGGAGGCCACATGGCTTGGCCACCCCTGCTCTAAGTTCCCAAACAGGACTTGAGAAGGTCCGACTGTGCCAATTTAGGACGGACAAACAAGTGATGGTCAAGCTCACCAAGATTCTCCAAGCAGGTGCCAGGCGAAGACCTTTTTATTTAAACGTCATTTTAATTGTTAACAATATTTGCTTATTTATCTGGCCAGGGCGACTTCTTTTATATCGTTATTTATTTTATATTGTTAATTTTATATTGTTATTTTTGTATTTTATTGTATTTTATTTTATGCTGTGAGCCGCCCTGAGGCTTCGGCAAGGGACGGCATAGAAATGTTTTAATAAATAAATAAATAAATAAATAAATCATTCATCTCTTCTCAATTCGTGTTCAGGTTTGTAATCGCCATTCATTTTTCATGAACAGGAAACTACGAAGCCATCTGCTTTTGGGGGGTGAGCAAAAAAGTACTTTTAAGATCAAGATGCTAACAACTATTCAGAGATGAATCAATCAAGCAAACAAAACACAGTCCTGCTCTTCAAGGATCATTGTAAGAACCTCTCACCATGTGTAACTAGCAGACTGCTAGAGACTTTCCATGATTTATACGGAGAAATAATTCAGAAACACCAGTCAGTTAACCTCACTTAAATCAACATAAAATGTTGGTAAGGAATCCTTGTTATTTTTCCCACATTTGCTTTCATTCTCTCTGATAGAAAAACAGCAGAAAAAAGGCTAGACATATTACGTTGCTGAAAAGAAAGGATATTGTGTGTAATTTCGGCCATTGTGACTGTCCAAGTCCTAAGCTATCATAATTTTACAGAATAAACCTGAGGAGTTCCTCTGCATTCTGCCCCAACAAAGAAATGACCTTGAGGGGGAGTTTCTCAGCCATTCTGCATCCCATTTCCCAAATTTGCAAAAGAGGATTGCATGAGGATAAGCATTTTGTGCATTACTCTAGCAACCTAAGAGCATGAGATTTTATCATGCTTTCTCAAGACCATATTACCATATGAAGGCTCATGAGAAAAATTACCTTGTTTTGATTCATCTCGAAAATGGATTTGTGGATTGGCCCTTAGGGAGAACCTAATCACAAAATCTGAGAACCTCTCCTGGCCCATTTCCACTTGCAGTTTTTGTGATATCTATATTAAGATGGCCATATTAAGCGCCTTCCTTTCGGGCAGAACGGCAGAACTGCATAATTTCATGGCCACTGATAAAGCGCTGGAGAAGCAGGAGGAATGGGTCTCCGTTTGATGCTTGTTGGCAATGACCAGCCTTAATCTGCCCAGCTACTAGGCAAGCCAGGTCTCTGTCAGCAGCATCACGCAATTGCGTTTCCCATCGGACTCCACTGCAGCATGAATGGGCAGAAAGCCAGCAGCTCTGCATTCCTACGGCGAGAGGCCCTGGAACGGAAACTGGATGTCCATGCCTGGAAAGCCCTTCCAAGAGAGACCTGTGTACCGGCCAGGACCACCACCAAGCTTCAAGAAGCGGCCCCCATGTGGTGCCAGTCCCTCTGCTGTCGCAACACGTGTGGCACTCATCACTTCACTGCAGGGCTTGGCTGGTGGTCTCAGCAAGGGGAGCATGTGGTGGGGACGGCTGGTGACAACGGGTTAAAGCTTAGGAAGTTGCTGCGGGCGTAGGAAGTGGCGAGCAAATGTGCGAGAGGATGCACTGGTGAAACCACGTTTTGTGCAAATGCCTTCCTATGTATGTGCATAAATTCTGAAAAATGCACCATCTCCTGAAACAATGTATATTTTCATGCCTTGGTCTATGGAAGAAATTCACATTTTGTTCAGTCTTTTGTCTTCTGTATTTTTCTATGGCTACATTTGCATAAGATGGAGAGGAGAGGAGAGGAGGACTACAAACCTGCTTGACCTGCAAAAAGGCAACCCACCACAACATGCGTAGGTCAGATTCTTAGAAACGTGAACTCATTTGAGTTCATTGTAGATTTTGTCATTAATCCCACTCTCCAAATGACATAATCCTCATTGGCAGAGGATTAAAAGCATGTTTTATTTGAAAGGCTGTGCAGCCCAAATCTGATTTCAAAATAAAGCAATAGAAGAAGGGAAAGCTGGGAGTTTGACATTTCTTCCCACAGTTACCACTGGAAAGCAAGCTGAGCAAATACACAGGTCTCTTCATTGCAGACTTCTCCTCTATAATGCGATGCAACATACCTTATAATTTAGATCCTAACAATAATATTGGCATTTGCATCTCCCTCTCCCTTTACACATTTATTAGTGAGTACAAATTTTATGTAAATCTGTGTTCTTGTCATGTTTTTAGTGATGCACTTGACTGATTTGTTCCTTTTGGGCAGTGCAAAAGTTACCATTGTGATGAGAGTGTGAAGGGTTCATGGTCTGCAAAGGGAATGAGCCAAGAAGAAATATTTTCAGATAACAGACATGCCCCAAAGCAATTTTTTGCCTGGCCCTTTCCTGGATCATACTATAGGGAATTTACCCACCATTAATTATTACCGTTCTCTGCACCAGGATCAATGCTGATGTGATGGCTGACAGCACACCCTGCTTGGGGGCAGAGGTAGCTCATCCCGCCAGAATCCAGTTCCAGGGCTTTTCAAGTAGCAAGAGGCTTTGGCTCTGAGACTGGGAGAGAAGGACCAGCGATGTAATCCAATAGAAGACAGCTCTTTTTATTTCTCATTGAGGCCATTCTTTCATTTCAGAGAAACTGACTGCTCCTTGACCATGAGTTGTATCTTAAAAAAGATAATAATTTAACTTCTCCACATATATGCATTATACTTGTAGATCATTCCCGTAGGGCCTCAGGGCACATGGCATCACACTCTTTTTCAATCGCTGTCATAATGCCCAGAGAATGTGATGATGGATGCAGGATCAATAGCACTTCCGCCTAGCCTTACCTGATTTATCCTGCAATCATCACCGAGAAATCATTTTAGCAGATTTGACTCAGCAAATGTCAAGATAGGAGTCTCTCGTGAAACAGATCTGAAGGCTAAGCTGAACTCGCACACTCAGCACAACTGGAACAAAGCGGACATAAGAGGGACTCAGAATGAAGTATCATTTCAAGAAAAGTAAAAGCAAAGAAAAGTAGTAAGCACTTAGATTTGATGCCGAGCAGCCATACAATATACAATGATTTTTTTAGAAAGAGAAAACAGAGCAGGAAACTAACACTTCTTTAGGAAGTTTCATGTGTTTGAAATCTTGGTAGTCCAGAGGATCCATGGGAGAGAAGTCCAGAGGGGTAATCCATGGGCATCAACCAGCTCCTGCCTCTCCAGTTCAGCTCACCAAACAGCGCCAGGTTGTTGCATGTAGCCACTCTTCCAATTGCCTAGAGTGTCCCCCTCCCCATCTAGTGTCACTTTGGAGTATCATGGACAAGAGAGATAATTATAGAGCTTTTCTATATAAGGCTGTTCATCCCCTGCATCTGTTTTCACTTTTGCCACAGAATGGAGGTCTGAGCTCTACGCAAAAAGCTTTTCCTTTCCGGATTTTCAATCAGATAACCTCTAGGTCAGGGGTTCCCAACCTGGGGTTGCCCACACACCCAGGGGGTGTGAGATGGCATTTCAGGGGATGTAACAAAGAAGAAGGCAAACTGCAACTTTTTTGCCAAAAATTATACCAGTAATAAAATCATTTATTATTATTTTATTTGCATTCAGATTCATTTCTCTTTTGTTAATCAAGACAAAATTTAGGAATTTTCATGGGCAGAGTTACAGTCAGGATCTGAGGCAGCTTTGGGGGCCAAGCACCAGAGGAGCAGCCCTGGTAGTTGCAGAATGACTCCCTCCATCTCCTGCAGCTGCCAGGGCCCTCATGAGCACCACCTGGGAGACCTGGGGGAGAAGTGATAGAAGAACTCTCTCTTCCTTCTACAAGTTGCTTTGGTCATGAAGCTTTCCAAACTTGCTGCAGTCTTCCTTGCTTGCTGAACTCCAGGACCTTGCTCCAATTCCTGGCCTCTGCTCTTGATCCTGGTCCTGTTCCTGGACTTCACCCTGGACCTGTTTCCCAGGACCTGTTTCCCAGTCCCTGTTTTTGGTTTATTCCTGCTCTAGCCCTCAGGGAACTGTTCCTGTTTGTTTGTTTGTTTGTTTGTTTAGCTTATTTCCCACTAAATCAGCTTGAGGGCCCTCTGTTTGCATTGCTTCTTTGGTTTCTGATCCCTGGATTGACTATACTTTTGCCTTTTGGACAGGACTGATGAATGAGAAGCAGGAAGAAAGAATTATATGTTCACAATTGGAACTGATTTTACTGTTTACAATTTTTCTAATTGCTCAATTTATATATGAATTTTATTGAAATTCATTAAATTTGAATTTTTAGTAAGTTAAAAGATCTTTTTAGTTCAGTTTGTTTACCCACAGTACTGTATGTGGGTCAGTTTGTGGTTCAAAAATTAGAAATGTGACTTCTTTATCTTCAAACATATTACTTTTGTAGGAGGAATGGACATAAATTAAATATTTTCTAGGGATGTGGGGCATAGAAATGGTTGAGAACCAATGCTGTAGGTGGTGCTATGCTATAACAGCATAACTCAGGTAGTAAAATGATTCTTTCACTTTTTCCAACAATGGCCTATTTTCCCCCTCCAAAAATAACTCAGGAAAGTGATCTTAAAAGAGCTTTGGCTATTGGGAGGTATAGAAATTAAATACATAAACAGAAGTGAAATACAGCCTCACATTGTCATCCAAAGAGCTGATTAACAACTGTAAGTAATGATGACTGCACAATAAATGTCACATGCTGATAAGCTCCTAGAGACAGAGTTAGACAGATTGCAAGGTTCTCATTCATCCAGATTAAGCCCACGGTGGTTTGCTTATGCCAATCCACATTTCAGGCAATCTAACAATCTCCCATGTTAATCCTGTCCTCATGAGAGGATCAACACCAATCTTGGCAGGAGAGGATATTGAGGATGTTCTTCCATTGTGCATATATAGACAAAGGCCTGGTGCCAGCAGGGACTTCCTTGGGCAGCCCCTGAGGCTCCAAAGGGTTGGTAGAGCAGACAGGAATGCTAATCAGCACCATGTGGCTCCTGATTCTCTATGGACTACTAACCATGGCCCAGTCCTGACAAGGGCCCATGACCAACCTGTAACTCCTCCAACCAAGGACCTTTTCTTCAGTGCTTCACCTGATTTTGAGTGTCTGGGTTTGGGAGCTGCCATTTTGATTACATGGTCTCCCGTACAGCATCACTTTAGGGCATGATAGAAAGTTTAAACAGTGATGGCTCTCAAACCTGAGCTAAGAAATTCTGTCAAGTTCAGTTTAGGTGAGGTGTTAGCAGAAATTTCAATGAGTTTTTGGGATGACCCAAACACTTTGACGGAAGGTGCAGCATAATTTTCCCCAGCCTGCTACCCTCCAGAAGTTTTGAAAGGTGATGTTCCATCATCCCCAGTTGGTGTTTCTGGCCATTGGCTGGGACAGATGGAGCACTGCATTTCCAAAACCTCAGGAGGGCATCAGGTACTATGCAGGCAAGCCAGAAATGGTGCACAGGGATCACAGGAGGTCCACCACAGGAGTAAAACTTCAGAAATCTCCTCCTGTAGGTCAAATTTGATTTTGAGTCATAGCCAAGGTATTCTCATCACACTGTAGGGCGGCTTGCTTAAACACTCTCATAAAAAGTTAATTAAGCATAATATGCAGTATAGATCAGAAGTATAAAAATTAAGGGACTAAAATAAATAGTGCAAGAAGTATGAAATTCATCTTCTGGATTCTTTTCTTTCTTCTTAATGTCTGCTACATGAAATCATGCATTAAACCATTGACTTCACTGAGAACTGAAGAAGACTAAATTTTCATCAGGACCGAAATTTGTTTAATTTAGATCCAGGTTCTGTCATGCCATACTCAAATTGGGTTAATTATGTGTATCAGATTTGCCCATAGATCTTTTTCTTTCAGATCAACTAGAGGGATACAAGGTATGCAGTGTCTGACATGAGCCCACAGCAGTTTTATTAGAAAATTGTGTATCCTGCATAATATTGAGTTATCCTGCAGAAGTCCTGCTGGATGCAGTTAGCTTGCAAAAGGCATAATCGGCAAGACAATTCTCCTATGCAAATTCATACTGGAAACTCCTCCCATCAGAATGAATGCAACATTTTGTATTACCACATCTGTGATCTTGTATTGCTTGCATTCATTTCAGAGCAGAACATGCTCATGTACAAACTCCCATACATTTTAATAGGATATGCAGATATGTTCAGAGCTGATGGAGGTCTGGAGGGCTAAGTTAGATAGCCATTTCCTGAACCTTTTTTTCAAGCCATGGGTAATTCTGTGTGTGTGTGTGTGTGTGTGTACGTGAAAGACACGGGGGGGGGGGGAGAGAACGAGCGAGTGCCTGGATGCTTCTTTAAACTGCCCCCAAAGAAATCCACCCTGGATTTTATTCCATTCATTGTTTGCATATTTCATGTATCAAGTCACACAGGAGCAAGGTATTTATAACAGTGATTAAGAATTCAAATACTTTGCACACATACCTAATTCTAATGCTTGCATATTTGGAAGAATGTTGTGGGAATATATAAAGCTAGTTCATCTAAAGGATAAACACTGAAATGATCATTTCCTGTCCATTCTCCCCCTTCGTAGATGCATGTTTAGTAAATGCAAGCAAAGCATGATGATGCCAGTGAGACTTATAGGACTTAGCTCAAGTTTTGCTCAGATGAATTTTGGCTGCACCAGTAGTTTCCTCAAATGAAAGGAAAGATGGGGAAGACGCCAGATGGCCCTTCAAATAGATTGTTTGTGAAGGGAAACTATCTGGGTTGTAGTGATCAAGATTATTGATTTGCCAACTGCATCCACATTGAATCCTAGTTGACCAAAAAGCAAATCTCTGGGAAAATCAACAACAACAACAACAACCCCCAAAGAAAAAAAAAAAACAGGAAGGTGAATGAAGAGGGACTATCATTAAATGTGGGCATTTCCCCCACCTTTCAATGTGGTTTAGAAGCAATGTCCCTTTGGATTGCTATGTTGTTGCATGGATTTTATCTGCAGCTAATTTAATCTACATACAATCAATCATTTGGCCAACAGCTGTAACTGCCCTGAGAGCTTTAGAATTTCCTTCAAATAAACTCCTTTGGAGAAATGCACGGAAACAAACTGAATCAATTGTTTCCAATAATATTTTCATGTAACTACAGATTACATCTTTTGAAAAATAACAATGATTTTGCAATATATAATTTCATAATTAATTATTGCATTCGGATGAGTGGATGTTTGCTTGGCAAAAAAGGTTAACAAAATGTATTAAATATCCCCCCACCCCACATAATTGGATGAATTGGTGTTTTGGGGGTTGATTCCCGTATCAACTCAACTCATCGCATTCTCTGTGGGTGTCCCCATATTAGAGAAAAAATGTTAAGGATTTCTACCCATATGGGCACCTCCGGCATCACCAATGCTCATGGGCTGAGGACTGTCTTGATGAATGCTGCCTGTGCCATTGGAGGCAACTGCATGGGCAGAGTCTCCTTTTAGCTTTAGACCAATCTAAAAAGCATCACTTACAAGTGTTCATCAGGAAAAACTTCTTAAGTATAAGAGAAGCTGCATAAGGTAAACAATTACCTAAGTAAGTGGTGGACTCTCCCTTCCTGGATGTCATTGATCTGAGGCTGGACAGCCATCTTTTCCATCCTTCCATCAAGCTGGGCTAGATGTTCTTCATAGCCCATTCCAGCTTTGCATTATGGCTTTAGATCGGGGTGGAAAACCCTTTGCTTGGCCAAGATTGATTTCTGCCCCACTGGTAGTGCACAGCCCCAGTATTATTGCCAGATCCCATTCAGACATATATACACTCGTTCGTACTCACAGTCTCTCTCTCTCTCACACACACACACCACGTCTCCTCCATTCTAATCGGACTTTTTTTCAAAAACAAAATAATGGCATGAGGAGAGCAGCACATCTAAAGCTGGCCTTCACCTTGGCAGCGCTGATCCCCTGAAAATGCTCCCATGCAGCCAAGAGGTCTATAGAAAGCATCAGTCGGCACTCATGCATGCTTTGGTCATGCCTTATTGCAGTGTGGGAGGGAAGGAGGACTGGTCCCGTCATGCATATCGGTCCACTGATTAGAGGTAAGCCAGCAGAGAGCCTGGCAGGCCCAGTGAAGACCTCCCCAGTCCGTATCTGGCCCACAGTCCTGGGATTGCCCATCCTTGCTTTGGACCAGGAATGTGGAATTCAAGCCAGTGGCGATGATTAGGGTTGGGACAAGCCCTGTTGGCATCCTTCCCTCCAAGCATACCCAGGTTTCCTCTTGTGCTAGGTCTGATCTTCCAAAGTGAGCCAAGTGGAGAGGAAGTCCATGAATGCTTGCTGAGCCCTGCATGCACAACTGGCCACCTTCTTCAGCATCGGCATCAGCGTCAGCCCCAAAAGGAGGCTGCAGTTGCCATGCAAGAGGGTTGCTAGGAGAGTAGCCAGTCCCTCACAATTAGGCTTCTTTGGCATCAGATGCTCCTGGCACATGGGAAGGATACTGCTTGTGCAGTGCATGGGACTCCATTCCCAACAAGCACCTCGTGAATTCTGGGCTCGCTTGCCAGGCACTCAGATTCTGGGCCTCTGCAGAGATGGGGGAGTAGATCCCAGGGGATCTCATGAGCTCCCAGCCCTGGATGGATTCCTCCCACATCCCTAGTGATGATGAAATGAAAGATGCCTGGCAATCCACAAAACACACATAGCCTAGAGTAAATAAATTCTGCATATCCCTAATTTGAATAAAACTGAGATTTGTAGGTCAAACTAATTGAAGAACCTCATGTTGCCCATTTCTCCTTTCGACATTTCCTGACCAACAAGGGGAATGCTAATACAAGATCATCAAAGGAGAGCATTAAAATATTACAATCCATTATCTTCGGAATCTGAAAATCTTACATTAAAATAAAAGAGTTGAAAGATGTATGTGCAAAACGCAGTGTATCTCCTTTCAAATGGTAATGTAGAGGGATTTCGTGAAAATTATATTATCTGAGTTGGAAGCACCTATAACTTTTACCATGTTGAAAAGTGCTCTGTCATAAATATTGACATGTGGGCCAGGATTTTTCATCTCATAGGTTAAAAAGGGAAATCCTTTGGTGCTTCAGGTTTGCTTCTTATTGATATAGCGGTAAGGCCAGCCGTGTGAGTGCAATGCATTCATTGATCTGCCAGTGTGCTCTTTCATAGAAAATGGTTTCTCTGGGCACTGATGCAGAAAAGAAGAACTTTGCTTTTAAATTGGAACTATCCTTGGATATTTTTACTCCGGCTGTATAACTTAATTTAGAAGGTCAGCGGACTGGTAAACACTTGTGAGCAAACATATGCTTCTCCTGTTGCGCGATTTGCATATCGGAGCGTGGCAAAGACACCCGCGACCACACGATGCACGCATTAATGGGAGCGTGGCTCTTGTGTTTGGCTCAGCTGC
Source organism: Varanus komodoensis (assembly GCF_004798865.1). Lineage (NCBI taxonomy): Eukaryota > Metazoa > Chordata > Lepidosauria > Squamata > Varanidae > Varanus > Varanus komodoensis. Next base: position 28,438,655 of record NW_025335349.1, read on the forward strand.
TGCCTCAGGGCAGGAATCGGCTTCAGTGGGAGTGCCTGGTTTTCTTCAGTCCTCAGCCATGGGAAGACATTCAGGGCATGTCGTGTGCATGCGGACGTATGTCCAGCCGTTCGGTGGACGGTCAGAAAAGCGCTTATGCACACAGAGACTTTTCCTGTGGGGTGCCCAAGGCAGGGATCTGGGGCACCCTGCACAGAGGTCTACCAAGGCCACTCTTCCCCATCAGAGTTTTCATGGAAATGGAATGGAGAACCAAGTCCCACTTTCTCCTTGCTGGCCCACATGCTTCCCACATTTTCTGCCTGGGCTCTACCATTCTGCCCAGAGGGGGGATACCAGCAGTGTTTTAATTGCATGCCAGAAGAGTCTTAGGAGAGGGGAGAAGAGGGGTAGACAGAAACAGAGATGCACCTGTGTTGCAAAAATAGAGGGGAAAAGTGGGTAAGGAATGGGACAAAAAGCAGCGCATCTGGAAGGAGGGGGATGGGGGCAAAAAGAAGAGGTATGAAGTACTAATGAGATGAAACATAGGCACAGAAAGAGAAAAGGCAGGGGTAAAATTTAAACAAAAAGCAAAATAGAACATGAGGAGAAAGTGGAGGGTGTCGGGGGAAAAGGAGGAAGAAAAATTGTGAAAAAAGGCCAAAGTGCCAATTTAAGAAGTTATATTATTGCCCAATATAACTGGCCTGTATTTATCACTTTCTGTTAGGGATGTGTGAAACTACCCTGGGAAATTTTGTGTATCTTCTTGAAAAGCCTTTAATCTTCCCATCCTGACTCCACCAAGGCTCCAGGAGAAATCTGGAAGAAAATTTTACTTGTTCTTTGTTCCATTCTGTTTCCCCCACACCACACTCTCTCTGTCAGGAGCAGTCAGCCTGATGCCTTCCAGATGGTTTGGTCTCGTCCCATCAAGCCCAGTCCCAGCCAACATGGCCAAGGCTCAGGGCCTTTGGGAGCCATGCTTCAAAACGCCAGGAGCAAGGCACAAGGCCCACCCACCTCTTACCAACTGCTTCATGTTTCCTTCCTTCCACACGGCTTCCTCTTCACCTGTGTTCTCTTCTATTCGTGTTCCACTAATCTTGTGTGCATGTGTGTGTTCATAAGGTACAACAAAAGCCATTGAAAAACTTGCTTCCCTGTTGCCTTAGCTGTACCAGTGGCCTTTCTTTAACATCTCTGCTTACTTTCAATGACTCAATCGCCATCAGCTAACCCAAACTCACAATAGGTCACTCCTATCCATTCTGCCATATTTTCCTCCCAGATTTATGTTGTTAATGTTCCTTTTTACATCATTATGATAGGTGTTTAATTTTAGATGGGATGGTTTCTGAAGCCATAAAATGAAGGCTATAAAATGTGGGGATTTTTTTTTTTGGTAGTGCATTCTCATTCATGGGAATGACCTGGGAGAGTTTCAAAACAGTTTAGATAATTAGAAGTTTTGATAAATGGAAGTGCTATTTTCTAAGATTTATGCTGACAAGAGAGACACCCAGTGGATTTAGATAATGAACAGCTTCAGATATTAGTGTTTTTATAGCATTTTAAATATGCTGTGTTCCTCATAGTCATTAGCCAAGTTGACCCATGTGATAGCAGGAGATGGCAAGAGATGAGCGGATATTCACTGTTGGCTCCCTCCCTGCCCCAGTGCTCCATTTCCGACGATGATGGCTGCTAAAGGCCCTTTCAAGCCCCGCGGACATGCAGGGCAGTCCTAGCACCCAAAGCTGCTTCACACAGCCTTCAAACCTGCTTGCAGTAGCCAATTGCAATGTGCAGCTGCCACTAGCAGCACTGAATTTCCTGGAGGGGAGGGCAAGGGAGGGGAGGGGAAGGGAGGGGAGGGGAAGACCCAAAGTGTTCCATGGGAAAGTTGAAAAAGTATGAAGCAGAAGGCCAATGGAGGACTCTTAATGTCATCCCCATCTCCACAGCCTCTTGCTAGCTACTACCTCTGATCTGGGCGCAGAGAAATTTTTATTCAGAGCATCCTGCAGAAACTACATCCTGCATGTTACAGAACCTGAATAGTCTATTTCCACTGTGTTGTGCATAGTCCCTTCAGTTTGTGCATAATTCACTTTATTTCATTTATTAATAGTACATCTAAACTTTAAGATAATAAAATTGCTAAGCAGTTCTACTGCTATTTTGCTGCCACCAATCAAATTGTTGTTTTAGCAGAGCAGAGCAGAGCAGAGCAAAGCAAAGCAAGACCTTCTTAGTGGGAAAGCCAATGAACAATTCCAGCATTTTGGTACTCAACCAGCAAACCTTCTCATGTTGCCCTTTTCCACTATGTCCTCCAAGCTGTGCTAAATGGGAGAAACTCTTTGACATCACCCAAAATCTTAGAAAAGGCATGAAGCACCCAACACACCATCCCCTGCTGTGGCCACAGCACTCTGGCAAGGCCTTGCAGATGGGAACAACTCTACTAGAATATCTCCCTCTCCTTTCCCATGTTAGGATCGTTCTGTAAGCAAGGGAAATTTTCATCCTCTATAGGGCAGCACCTAATATAACATATGGGGCAACACATGTTTAATAAAAGCCCATATGCTGTTGCTTCTGAAGCACTTCTTTTACCTGGCTTAGCCCTCATTCCTAGGCTCACCCACCCTCTCTGCCGTGAATTCCATTTTGAGTAACTGCTGTGCCTACATCAGTTGATCATTAGTTATTAGGCAGATGACATGTGAAATGAATGCGCAAATTGGTAATACACATCTGTTGCAAGGCCAAACTTTTATTGTAACCTGTGCTATATTAGGAATGCCTGTTTGGTTCTATACTCACAGTAATGCAAGTAGATTACAAAATCCCCTCTTCGGTACATGAAAGTTAAGCAGCACCTAATACAACTTCAGGCTAATGACAATAGCTTTAAAAAATTTATATTTGCAGACCCTGACTGAATATAGCTGCACATGCTGTTTATGGGCCTCTGATTCCACCCTAATTAGTCACACTGTATTCCTGACCAAAGAGTTTGAAATAGTATAAAAGACCACTTACTCAGGGGGTGGATTTGGATGACATGATAAGACATGGTGGCTTCTTTTGCAGGATGGTCTGTCATGTCATCTGAACCTTGTTGTGGTATTGCAGCATCTGGTACGTTTGGTTTTTAGAAGCCATGATAAGAAGCAGGGGTCTGTTCTATGTTTTCTACACTTCAGCATGGTTTCTCTGATCATCTAGACATGGCATGGTTTCCATGGTCTTGGGATGCAGCTACCACAGATTCCCTTGGAAAAATCAGCCGCTGCAGCAAAAGCTTCTCAAGCCATCCAGGATATCCCTCTCTAAGTACCTCAAAGGCTGCCACAAACAGGAAGGTCAAGATCTCTTCTTGCTGATGGCAGAGTGTAGGACATGGAATAATCAATTCAAGTTGTGACAACCCAGATTCAGGCTGGACATCAGGAAAAGCTTCCTCACTGTCAGAGCAATACGGCAGTGGAACCAGCTGCCTAGGGTGGTGGTGGGCTCTCCCACACTAGAGACATTCAAGGCGAAACTGGACAGCCATCTGAGTGGGATGGGGTAAGCTGGCATCCTGCAACAGCAGGGGGTTGGACTTGATGGCCCCTTCCAACTTTACTATTCTATGATTCTATGGGAGTGAATTTCAGGTGTGGTGGCTGATGGGATACATGTCAAAAGAGGGTAGAAATGACACTAGCATAGAAACCACTTAATCATCTATCAAGCACATCCAAGCAAGGCATGTTCACCATAGAAACCATGCAGGGTTGCTTGGCATGACATGTGAACCTAGCCAACATGTGTCAGCAAGTGCTGGGAAGCTATTAAAGAGTTTTGCTTGATAAATCTGGTTAACAAAGTCTTCTTCTTTTAAGGACTACACAAAAAACTTCATTTGCATTTATGTGTGCATTTTGCTAATGTATCCATTTTTGTATGCAAATCACTCCTATGACATTCTGGTCGGGCTAGCTCTACTGGTCCCTGGCCACATCTAAGTGCTAGACCGCATTTGCACAGAATCGTGTTGCATGGCATCCAGAGAGAGATGACGACTTTATGCAGGCTGTTCCATGAGTAGCATAGCTTCTTTCCAGCAATGCCTGCCTGCAGATTTCTGAGCTGCACGTAGTCCTAGTGAGATTCCCATTATGGCTATTTCTATGTTACACCACATATATTCCCCATGACATTCAGTTGCATAGGAGGATCTGTTCCCTCTCAGCTGCATCAGGCTGCTCAGAGCTGTGTTTAAGGAAAGTATATTATTTAAAGTCTGCAAAGCACTGGAGCCTTGGTTTTTATTTAGTATTGCCAGTTCTCCAGGAGAATTTTCTGAAAAGGTAGTTTTCTTCAGTTGCACAAGCACAGAGGTCTTTATCTGACAAGGACAGCCTTTGTTCTGATCTCTTCAACTACACTGACTAGGTGGTTTAGCCATGTGGTTAGACGGGGATTCCTCTAGTGGTCTTGCTATAAGACAGCAAAGCCAGCATGGCACTTTGCCTGAGGGGTTTGGTCTATTCATACACGCAAGTCCCAAGGTAAAACAGTATGTTCTACAAGAGCTTGTATGTTTTCTTTTCATCCTCAGGAAATCATAGATACCCTTCTGTTCATGGAGCCACAATACTGTGCTTCGCTTGCCATTATCAACTTAACATAAGAATTTCGTTTGCAAGCTCACAAATGAGGCAATAATTGGGGAATTATTTTTGAATCAAAAAATAAAGTGGACGCATAAAGGCTTTTTAAAGGTCCTTGTTAAGACTATTCATTGAAGTTATAAAACTGGCGGTGCAATTAGGAATAAGACATAAGAGGCTGGAATGGCAATCATTCCCATTAATGTGGGACTTTCCACTGCTGTGTAATCGTTGGGAACTCACTGTTTCAAAAGCCTCTGTTGGATCCCACCATTAGATATCAAATCCCTTAAAAATGTTGTGAAAATACTTTGTGCAAGTAAATTTTACACAGGATATGAATCAGCCTACCACATACATTAAAGTATAAATTTGGTGCAGTCTATATGTTGATAGAGTCAAGGAAAATATTGATTCCAGCCTGCTAGAGATGATAAATCTGGTTGCAGTTAGGAGCTGAAGTGGAGAAAAATGCATGAAGATATTTAGGGTGATATTAAATCAATTGCTCACTGGGTCCTTTATCCTTGCCAAAAAAATCCAAACTGGTTCACCCTAGCAGTTACCTCCAGACTGAGTCCATGTTGTGATCCAGCAGCAAATAAATAATGAATTAATTCTTTATCATTAATTCTTCCTCCATCCTCTTCCGGCCTAGACTGCACAGATGTTTTGGACTATAACGCCCAGAATTCTGGGCCACAGGATCTGATGGGAGTTGAAGACCGAAACATCTGAAGAACACCTATTTGGGCAAGGAAAAGAAATCTTGGAAAACAGGGGAAGTGCCAGATGCCTGGAGAGAAGCAGTCATCTGAGTGGGATGGTATAACTGGTGTCCTGCACCAGCAGGAGGTTGAACCTGATGGCCCAACCCTACTATTCTATGAATCTATAAGGCCGCCTTACTCTATTATTTCGGAAAGACAAACTTCTGTATTGGGCCTGTGGTCCTGCACCTCTGTTTTACAAGGACATGGCATGTTCATTGGGCCACCGACATCCAGGATATGGCAATGTTAGCCTCTTTGGGGCCCCATATCCCCTTCTGGTGGGAACAGCCATGGCATGGGGCTGCTGTGAGTCTTCCGACACTTTCTTCTGTGAGCAAATCCACCCTGCAGAATAGCACTTCACCATCCCCCATCTAGATGATCGACTCAGCTAGGCCTGGTGCCAATTTGCATACAAACACACTTTCCTTGAAGGGTAAATTTTAATTTCTTATTCTACTGAGAAGCTTCAACTCATTTGTTCAGATTATAGGCTCTGTAGAGGGCATTTGCCCCTGCAGAATAAGATAGATCAAATAAGGCTGCATCGACTCCATGTGGCATGGCTGAGCATTCAGAAGGTGGGGAGAGCCATAGCAAAGGCATTTGCCCTTTCCCCGTTACCCAACAAAATGAACGGAGGAGCTATGGACTGGTCTGGACAGTGCATTCAGACCAGGAGGGCATAATAAACCAAGCTGAATGAGAACCAAGCTCCATCCAGTCTAGCATTCTGTCCACACAGTGGCCAGCCAGCTGCATGCAGGGCTTGAGTCCAATAGCATGATCCCAACAACTGGGAATAGCATGATTCCACAACAACTGGTGCACACGGGCATCCCGCCTCTGAAACTGGACATAACACAGAGCCATCAGGAATAGTAGCCACAGATAGCCGCCGCCTCCATGACTTTATCCAACCCCCCTTTAAAGCCCTTGAAATTGTTTGCAACACTATATCTTTTAGTAGCACCTTTCCTAGTCCATGTATGCACTGTTTATTCATTTTATTTATTTATTTACTTACTTACTTACTTACTAAAAGCTTTTCTATCCTGTCCCCTACAGAACATCTTGGGATGGCTTACAATAAATAAATAGAACACTATGCACATTTAACTGGAAAAGTGAAGTGGGCTTGGACCGTACTTGTAATAAGAGAATGAGCTGTTAATTATGAAAGCGAGTTTCAAATGGGAGTGAAAGGTTCTCTATAGCTTCCAGTTATCAAATCAATGCCATGTCCTTATTTGATGAGCATCAGTCAAAACTGATTTTGGCAGAAATAACACAAAAGAAACCCCTTAGCAGACCCTGTTCATAATGCTGGTCCAGTTACATCATCTCTGTGTGCCCAAGATACTTTTGTCTTTGCCTATATTTTCATTCATATTTATTGTTTCCCTTCAATTTTATTTCTCCTTGGCTACATCACAGAAATGTATTAGCAGAGTTGGTATATGAGATGCAAACTGCATTAGCTTGCTGCGAAATAATCTCACAAAGGCTAAATTTCCTTCCATTTATGGTCAAAGCAAAGAGATGTCTCAGTGTGATGAAAAACACACGTTTTAAAGTTTGAAGAGGAAAGGAAATATGAAGCAAAATGTGCTAGTGGGAGTCAAGTTTATTACTTCTGAATTTTAGGTATTTTTTAAAGAAGCTTGTCTTGCAATATTCTGCAGCTGGGGAACAGAAGTGGCACATTTAGTGTCGCCACTGAGGCAGAGATCACTTTCTCTGCGATGGCTATTTGTACCAAAACTACCTAAACACAACTTAAGGTTCCAATTTTGTATACAAAATGCAGTTCCAATTTTTGTATACAATTTTGTACACAAAACTGGACCAATGGAGTGCTGCTGCAATGGCCACAGGGCCTACTCGGTTGTGAATATAGCTGGTGTCTGGGCATTGACATCAAGAACATATAGCGGATCCTTCAGGGCATACAAAGTCTCCCGGGCCGGGGACCATCCTCCATCTATAGGCAAGCTGCATCAGCAGGGTTCAGACTGAATCGTTTGTGCTGGAGCACATGTTGATGAAAGTTGCGATGCTTCCTGTGAGTACGTCCCACTGAATGCAGTAGAGCTTACCTCTGAATAGACAGAATTGTGCTATGGGGGGAAAGATCCTGCATGAGCCTGTCCATTTGCTGGGGAAGATCACCTCACCTTCAGCCATGAGCTCCCAGGGACAGGAACTTCTGTACGGGGATACTCGGGACACTTTGCATCTCCCTCTGCAGACTCGGTTATTCGGATGATGCTGTCATTTAGGCACCACATTAAAATCTGTCCTGATCATGTTTGATGATAAATAACATGGTTGAAATACTTCAATTTCAAGAGCTGCTCTTCTCTGCTGGTTTATGGGCTTAGGCTGAATTATCTTCTGTTGGCTTTGACACTTTATATCATTTTATAATCAAGTCTCTAGCTGACTTGCCAGGCCCAGCATGGCAGGAGGGTGGGACAAGAACCTTTTAAATTAAGGGGGAAACTGTTACAATGCCCAACAGGAAGAAATTTGTCCTTTTGTGAGTCTCCAGTCTGGATGCATGGCTGGATGTTCATGTACACACGCATGTATGAAGTAAATTAGCATGCATTCATTCTTTACAGGCAGCTGCAAAGAACATTTAATCTGTAAACGCCTCCTCTTCCTCACCTTTTACAAGCAAAGTCTTATGAACTCTTAATGTGATGATGCTTGGAAAGAGAGGGAGTGGTCTTAAATAATAATCTCAAATCAATTTTGAGATGCATATTAAAGTGACAAAGAGGCAGAAATACATTGGGAACAGGAAAACATTTGACTATTTGATTCCCCTTTTATATACGAAAAAGAAACATGTGTTTTTTTAGAGGGTGGCAGGAAAGGAAAATAAATACTGAAAAGGCAACAATTCCAGGGATAGATAGTGGTACAGAAGCGCTTGGTTATTTTCTGAAGTGACATAGTTTTCTCCAAGAGATTGCAGATTCATCACCTGTTAAGAATTACACGAGTCCTCCATGCTCTTTCTCTGGGGGTGGTGGTGAAAAGCATTACGTGCCACCTGAAATATATGTGGAGATGGTCTTTATGGCACCTTCTGCCACTACCTTGTTTGAAAGATTTACAAGAGAAATGCTCTCTGTTATTCAGGTAGAAATCTTAGTGATTTCGCTTCAAGGTTGCAGTCATCAACAAGGCAGGCATGTAGACAGTGAGGCAAATGTAGTTTATAGATCTTCAGCTCAGCTAAGGAATTTAGAAAGTCATACAAAATTGCCAAAGAATAGCTGTCTAAGCAGATAGCTTAAATCCTGTAAATTGTGCAATGGAGGAACAAATGGAAAGAGGAGATAAGCTGGGGCTGAAAGAAACAATTCAGCAAGTAAAATATCAGGCTCTGTTCTACCGGTTTTTTTGTTTTTCAAATACATTATTTCAGAATATCATTATCAACAGGAAGCAATAATTTAGTAACTCACATTATAGCTTGAGGTTTGAATAATGCATTTCTGAATGTTAGAGGATACTGCAATTTTAGATGCTCCTTGGACCATTGCTAGAGGTAATGAAAACTTGTCCTTAGTATATGGAGATAGCAGGAAAACAGTACGTGAGAATGCTAACCTGGAGTCCATTTCGATCTTGGGTATCTTGCGATGCCTGTGCCTTCACAATCCTGATGTAAGAGTCTAAACTCAGGTAGACACTGGGCATAGTCCTTTCTTGTCAAAGAGGTATGACATTATTTTTAGCAGTATACTTCTCCGTGTAGAGAAAAGTAACCCAAGAATCAAGAGGAAGGTATTTGCCCTAATGGACCAAACTACATGTTACCTGTAGTGTGTAATGCACGGTTATAGCTAGTAATCTTTCAGGAACTCATTTTTGACCAGTTTGAATCTCCCAGAGCTCAATATTGACCTGAATGCAAACAGCAGTCAAAGTCTGTGCATTTTGGAATGTCAGGATGCTTTTAGAACCCTGAAGAAAAGGAAGCCTATTTCCACCTTAAACAATATCCCACTTACCCTTTTTCCTGTTCTTTTTCCTAACTTCCCTCATTGTCTTTCAAGTAGACAGATATAAGAGAGACTCTTGGAAAGTTTACATGATGCTAGGAGTGTAGAGTTGTTGAAAAATGGTTGATGGAGGGAAAAAGGTTTATTGGGTGTCAGGAAAACTTTTTAAAATGCTATTTGATATGTGGTTGAAATGCTGAAAATTACACCAAAAATTAATTAGAAGTAAATAAAAAGCAGCTTGATTCATGGAATTCAATACATTGAACAGAAAAGTCAATTAATCTTCAAATGGCAAGATAGATTTACACACATAAGCCATTGTCTAAATATTCAGCTGAATAGCAGAAAGGGAGAGGAAACTGGTATAAACTTGCAGCTCATTTTCAAAGCCAGATTTAGGGTCATTTTGAAGTGTTTTGGCCGTTGGTTTTCAGTCAGTTTGAAAATTATGGCCAGTAGCAAAGGTAGAGCCAAATTGCAGGTTTGCTAAGCCAAAGCAGCTAAGAAATGTCTGGGGAATACAGAAATGCTGAAGTAAGAGAGAAACATTTTAGAGGAAAGAAGGAAAATTCACCCATCCTGACTTCTAAATCAAATAGCAATGAAATTTCATCTAATTTGAAAATTGATGCAAAACTAGGAGACCCTGCACAGGCAAAAGCTTCGAGAATTTTCTAGGGACATGTCTAGTTTTGATAATAGTTTGATAAGTTTGCTTATAATTGGAAGGAGGCCAGAAGAACCCTTGGTTATCTCTGGATTTCACTTACATTGAATACAAGGGGAAGCTGCAAATACAACACATCTTCAGAAGATTTTGAATGAGCAAGCTTCAACTTACCTAGTGGGATATTTTGTTAGTGTTGGGTTTTATGAGGCATGAAGACATATTTTGGGTGGTAAATCCCATAACCCTTGAACATTAGCCAGTCTGACTGGGGACACTGGGAGCAGTACTCCAAAATACCTGAAAAGTACCATGTTGTTGAGACATGCTGAAACAAAATACCTCAAATGCAACAGAAAAGCAGAAACTTCAGCCAAATGCTCTGAGGAAGATTAATCTTGTTCCAAATTTCTCTGCTGTTCATCTTGTATGAAAAAATTCCAACAGATGTCACTTTTGGGGTAAATTTATAACCCCAAGAGAACGTGTTCAAGGCTATAAAAATGAAAAATCCTAAGCAGTTTTGCTCTGGCTGGAATTTTCCCCTAAGAGGCTACATAAGAATGGTTTTCAGCTGTCAGCAAGCACAGGTAATTTATGTTTTAATCCTTCCTGAGGCTATGCAAACTGAGAAACTCTGCATAACAGTCACAGGTCCATTAACTTTTCTCGAGTAGTGCTTGTTTTGCCCTACTAACTTAAAAAAAAAATCATAGCATGGTTTCCTTCAGTGGATTTCCATTTTGTTTGCTGGAGGTTTTAACTTAAAATCTTAGCTTTGACATAAGGCAAAATTATCTGAATTGAACCTTCGTTTTTGCCCTTTTGAGGGGGGGAGCTTTTGGAGGCTACAAATCACTCCACCCAGTTATTCCTATGGAGGTTCTGAGGTGACTGAGTCACCCTAAGCATTTTTCTTTTGTTATAAAAGGTATGAAGCTGAAATTTGGAGACATTATAGGCCAGGCACTTTGTGACAATGTCATAAAGTAATGAGTTAGTAGGACTATTCATGTTTAAATTACAGTACCGAACATGCATCTGGAATGCTAAAGTCACCTTGCAGTGCCGAATGAAGGCTATGGGATCTCACCGCCTTGACTGGCTCACAGCCCAGTTTCCTGGCTGTCAGTCTGATTTAAAACTTCCAGACCTTGTCAGTTCTGAACCAGGGCTGACAGACCTGAGCTCCCTGCTGCTGTCCAGCTGACCTGTCCACCTGACATGGGGTGTCTCGGTTCTCACATTTGTTGTCTTGCTGTGTACATGTTAGCACTAATGGTTTTCTTGGATTTGCATACCATATTGCACTAGGCTTAACCCTAGACGTCATCCCCAGGAAACCCTGCTTCCTAACATGCTGATGAAATCCAGAATGCTCGCCAATCTTTCTTTGTTCATTAAGGGGGCCTCAGTGTGTTAGGGATGTGTGGAAAAATTCATTTCAGCACAGAAGAATGTGCGCATTTCAAAGATTCATATAATTGATGTCCACATTTGGAGAAACAATCATTTTCACAAGGGAAGAAAAAAACGCTTGCACTCTGAAATGAGTCAGAATGAACTTTGAGTTAGGATTTGGAGAACATGGGTGAGATCTGACTCTGCTGGTGCACATATCCCTACCATACTGATGTTCATTTATTCTGTTGTAGTGTACACTTTTTGTTTTGTGTGTGCTGCTTTCTTCACAAAGCTGCACATGAGGTTTTTGCAAATGATCTAGAGAGGTTTTTGACAAGATAGCCTTACTGGAATGAGAAAGAAAGGAAAGATGGACTTGCATGTCATCCTCATATTGGTGACACCTAATTCCCAAGCCTCAAATTAACCTACCCTGTGGTTTCCCATAGGTATTAAATAGTAAATAGATCAGATGACATCATAGGCCAATGGTCAAGGCATCAAGCATGTCTCCCTGGCACAGCCGTCTGAGACCAGCCATCCAAGAATAAGAAGCTCCTGTAACACCATGCCCCCCTGTCCAAAGTCTAGTCCTGAGTAATCTGTTCAGAAGGTCACCTTAGCTGGAATCAAAACTGTCAGGAGGTCCAGAAGAACCAACAGGGATGCACTTCCCATCTTGGCATCAAGAGCAGGACTAAAGTTAGTCTGCATTGGGAACTGAATCAGAAACAACCTCTAGATGCTAGAGGTTGCACTCTCTTTTAATATTTAAAATACTTGGTAGGACAGGAACTTTTAAAAGGAACCTATGTGTAAATGTACAGATGGAGCAAGCACAGATATGTGCCTCCAGACACATATAAAGTAGAAACACGCCAGCAACCTACCAAGAATGGCTTAAAAGCAAAAACAAAAACAAAAAGCATCTGCCCCCAAAGAAGAGATAAATAGGCTCACATCCTCATTCAAAAGGCATAAAATGTCAAGTCATAAGCCCAATTTAGAAGCAATTGAGAGAAGGCTTCCTAAGTAAACTGTGCAATTGAGAACCATAATGTGAGATAAGTGAACACAACCCTACTGAGACAAGTTTAATACATAGTCAAAATGCCAGAACAAGGATTATCTCCTTATACAAAGACAATCCCTTTAATGCTTTTGAGCTCATTCGCTTTTGTTTTGGGTTTTTTTCCTTTTCTTTTCCCCTTTTTGGATGTGACACTTCAGATCTCGGTGGAGTAGTAGCAAGACACTGCACTGTAAACTGCCCATATCATTTTATTTGCTGTTGCTAAAGCCTAATGCTGATCATCTGATTTGCTTCAAGGACAGTCCCGTGTAAAGCACATTTCAATAGCCAAGCTGCAGAGATACACATCTGTGGATCAGTGTGGTGAGGTGGCTTGCCTCCAAAAGGACACACTGCCTGTTTGTACAGCTGCCTCCAAGACAGGAACTTGGCAGGTAGGAATCACCAGTAAGAGCCCTTGAAGTTGCTCTTCCTCTTCACAATTCCAACTCTCGTGTTCACCTGCTTCTTGCTGTGGCCCTGGGCCATGATGCTGATGGCCTTGGGCCAGGATGCAAACAAGCGGAAGCCATGAGAAGAAAGCAGATGAAAGCAACTGCAGCTGAGAAATGGGGTGGTGAGCAGTTGGCTCGCTAATGGAGGAATTCCACAAAGTTCTCTTTTTCTAAATCTGGAGTTAGCCCTGCCTGGACAGCAGACATAAACATAAAAAATCTGCTCTGGATTTTGGGACTGGGTGAATAGATGCCTGCTTGCCAGAAAATAAATTGGGTTCCTGCAAGTGTCCCAAAAAAACCTTTGAAACCCTTCATGAAAATCAGCTCAAGGTGTGCTTATTTCTCCCTTCCTACTCTCTAGGCCACCCTGGTCCCCAGTGAATAGCAGTTTACTCTGAAGGCCCAGATGGTAGAGAAGGAGTGACAGCAATCCTGGCAGCTCCTGCATCAGCTCCTTTCCAGAGAGTTTCACCCATCAGGAATGCATACAAATTACATGTTTCCTGCAAAGCATGTGAGCATGTTGTTCAAAGCCCCAAGTGCGATCCTGAGCATGTGTCCACTGAAAATGATTGCAAATTGCAGGACATATGCTCATGCTCAGTTTGCACAACTTTTTCCTGTTTGCAACTTGCTCCTGCAGACTGAAGTTGCCTATTTTATTCTAGGAAAGAAAATTCAGGTTGGGGGATGTCTTTCTCACATTACATTCTACTCAGATAGATGCATCCAATTCTGAGGAAGAGGAGGAGGAGGAGCAAATGGGGGGGGGCAGAGAACTTAAAAGTTACAAGGTTGCCCAGTGAAGTTTCTTAGGCAGCATGTGAGGACCAGCCTGCCTCAGAAAGGGAGGGGGACTTTTCAGACCTGCAGAGAGAGGCAGTAGAAACAGAACTCCTTGACTCAGCCAGGGGATGACAGGCCAAGTGAGTGGACCAGATGTGACGTATCCGGCTTTCCTGCCCTCTGGCTTGCAAGGAGCTGAATCCACCCTGTGATTTAGAAACTGCTGAATGAGTGGGAAGGAAGAGAAGTTCTGGTTTGGATTCCGTCTTTTCATGGGCAGATGCTTCTCCCACATCCCACAGAGACTACTGCTCCGGTTGCGACTGTGCTGCAGCAAGTTTGGTTTCAATATAAGAACTGCACTTATAAGATTTCATTTTGAATGTGCTGAAAGGGAAGAAAGAGGAAAGTGATCTGCCATGGAGTGTCCAATCACTGCTCACTTTGTGCAATTTTCCTGCTCACACAAAGCAAACTGGGGTCACAAAGATGAGCAGATACTGGGAATTGGACAAGTGTGGAGAAGGTGTTTGGAGAACCTTAGCAAACTTAAGCATGGCTCATTCAGCCTGTTCTTCCACCAATGTTCCCCTCATTCCTCTGTGTTTCTCTGAAACTGGAAGGGGACTGTGTCAGTGTTCTTTTTCCTTTGATTCACTCGTCATCATCCCAGCTGGGGATACATAAGAAATTTGTTTCAATTCATTTTTTTCTTTTCTCCTCCTTCCCCTCTTCTTTTTTTCTTCCTCTTTTAACAGAAATTACCCAGATCACAACTAAGCACAGTCCCAAATACAATCTTCAGTTAAATCTGAACATTTCAGCTCGCAGCAAAATTTTCTCAGAGCAAACAAACAAAAAAATCCATAATGCACATTTTTGAAAAACGTGCAAAAACCAGATTTAATGACGAGGAGAAAATTGCTTACCTTTCAAAAGTGCACACAAATGAAATGTAAATTTGGGGAAATGTGCATCAACATATTTTTTTGCAGAAAGAAAGAAACCAAAGCAAACCTGACACAGTCATGAAATGGAATGTGCTTCAATGGTAGATGGGAGGAAGCTGGACCAGTCTGGGTTTTGTTGATTTGCACATTCTTAATGCCAGCGCCACCAGGTATATCACCAGGAGTATCATAGATAAGAATCCTGAACCTGCAGAATATGACTCACCTCCCTGGGGCTGAAGTGGTCACCCTCTTAGTACTGGTGAAATGGATGCTGTATTTAAAACACCTTCCCAGTTTCATTTGTGAATAAAGGGGCTTTTCCAGATTTACTTCTAGGCATGTGGGGAGAAGTCTCCTTACTTTTATTGCTAGCCCTTCAAAGTTTTCATGCACAATTAGTTGAGATGCCACAAAGCGGCCTACACCCACATGCAAGAAATCCCTTACACCAACACATGCGTGTCCAAATGCACCCCCTCCAGTGGCCATGAGCAAGAACCTTCACACCAAAATATGTTAAATTGGCCAGAACCTGACATAGGGGAGGTCTGAAAAACTTATACCAGTGGAGCTAGTATACTAGTTTATGACTGGATAGCAAACTTGGTGAATAATGAGGAACCCCTCATTCCTAGATGATGTGGCACATATAACACTGCGTCCCCACCCTCCATATGAATAGGGTTACCAGTGCAGTATAGATACTAATGCAGGATTTAAACTAGGGCAGTCCAGGTTCTAATTTCTGCTCAGCAAGGAACTTCACTGGGTGAATTTGGGCTGTGTGGCATTCTACCTTAGCCTACTTCACCAGATCTTCTGGTGGGGGAGGGGGGTTTACACCAAACAAGGAAGAGAAAATACTCTGAGGAGAGTTCCTGTGAGAAAGGACTAATAAAAAATGTTGGAAAAGATTCCCATTTAACAAGATCTCTCTCGTTGTCTTTGACAGCAGCATGTCAAAAGTTAGCAGGTGACACTCACCTGGGGTAATAGGAGCAGTAGCTGGCTAAGGTCCTATCACTGGGCTGTTTGGTTAAAGGCACAGCAGCAGGCAGGGTGTAAAAGCAGGCAGTGGGTGAAGTTGGAAGCATCTTAACCCAGCATTTCTGGGCAAAGGCAGTTTTGCTGGTGAGTTTGTGAAGACACCGGAGGCAAATGGGAGAAAGGGCTTGGGCTTGATGGTGGTGTGGCGGTCAGACAGAAAGTGGCAAGCGGGAATATGGGCAACAGCAAGAGAAGGAAGTGGGTCTGTAAGACATGATGAAATGTGCAGTCACAGATCAGAAGTCTGAGTTCTGGTGAAAGCAAAGCGCTCGTAGTCCTCGGTGCTCCTGCTGCACCCGGGTTACAGCATGCAACGAGCATGACAAATTGCAGTGTCGTGAAATGTACTGCATGGTCACAGCCTTAGTCACGAGAACATAAAATTAAAATGGGGCCAGGTGTGATTTAGTATAAAAGCCTCATGGAAAGTCACTAGTGTCAAATCCCTTCCTTTATAAGAAGCCCAGTGCATTTCAAGCATATTATTAATCTCTTCTCTTCCTCTTTTCTCTGAGGAGTCTGATCCTTTCCTGCTTATTTCCAGATGAATTCCACCTTCGCTCTGAATGATTAAAAAATAGGCAGTACTTTTTTTATTTTTACCCAACTTCTGTTGGTAAAGGACTAAGCAAGCTTCCACCTTAGTTAGAGTTCCTTATCCGTAAAAATGGAAAGGTAGCTTTTTACATGTAAAAAGGTTGCATTAGGTTACAAAAGTGAATATTTTACTGCTTCAAGTGTGAAATGGCTTATTTATTAATTACATTTTAAATTCACCTAATAATGAGCATCCATTCGGCAGATTATAATAATTAAAAGTATAACAGAATAAGAGACAATACAAAGGCTAAGCGAGGAATGCCCTCACGGGTGCCTGGCTTGTCTGGACACAGAGGATATTGTGGAGGATGCGGAAAGAGAGACGGGCAGGTCTAGGTGCGCTGGCCACACACATCAGATCAGGTGATGGGGGAGGTTTATGGTGGGATATTAGCCCACAGGAGCCCCCTTTCAGTCCTTCAACCCCCTTCCCGTATCTGTGTGGGCTTTGCTTGATGGTCTGGTAGGAATGTTGGCAGCCATGGGATGCTGATTGGTTTTGCTTACTTCACCCTGCATGCAGGAAGCGGTCATGGCTGTTCATGGTCTGATTGGTGGATAGGGCAGCTTGAACACACTGAAGCAGGCAGTTGCAGGCATCTCTCAGTGGGTCTTATGGCTGGTGAGTGTCTGTAGCCACCATTATGGTGAGTGGACGTCTCCAAGGCTCTGTGCTCAGGGTTTCGCAGCCAAGGTTTCCCCTGAGGGTGACTTGTCTCACCCACTCAAAGTTTAAATAAATAAATAAACATGCCTGATATCTCATGCAAATTGCCCCTCAGCCCAACTCTAGACTCATACCATCTCTTTGCACTTCCAGTCTTCCAATTTGCACTTGCCTGAATTTTGTGATGCAGTTTTCGGCTCAAAGGGCATGTTTTTGGATGAAATACATTGTGAAATGTGTACTTTGAGAACAATCGCATTTCCAGGGCAAAGACAGAGTAGCTGCCATTCTGGAGAGCTCCAAATTTGGAGCCTCTAACAAAGCCAATGCCTGGCAGGCTGCAACAGGGCAGAGGCATGGCGCTTCCACTCACCTTTCCTCCTCTGGGGCTGCTTGCCCTGCGTCATATTTCCTATAATTGAGGGTGAAGAGTATCTGTGCCAGCTGTGCCAGCTCCATGAGAGTCATGTGGGCAAAGATCAGATGGTTTGGGACTATATCTGAGGACAAGGAGATACGTGGATCCAAAGCCTCTCCCAGGACACTTTCTGGCCCACCTTCACCATAGCTCCAATTCCTCTTCCTGATTTTTCAGTCCCAGTATCAGAATGGTCATTTGCGTAGCAGCTGGGAGAGGAGAAGAATCAGGGACCAGACCTCTTTTTCTACCCTTGGGGTGGGCGATACAGCATGGACCTTACCATGGGCTATAGGACTGCAGCTTTAGAAACACGCATTGCAAAAATGTGTATGTTTATGCAGTTTTCCTTTCCTAAGTGCCGATTAATGCAGAAACAACACTGAATAGGTTTAACAACGAACACATGAAACTGACACAGAGCAGCAACGGCCTGATTAATTCATGCCTAAATAAATCATCACCCTTTGAACATCTGTCTGCCCACATGACTCTCATAGACATGCTGTCTATTCATAATCTTGCAATTCACTTACCTTCTCTTAAATACTTCATGAAGTCAATTTTGTTCCAGGTCTCTACTGTATCCAAATCTTTATTCCAGGCCTAGATCAGGGAACACCCCCTCCACCCTCACTACAACAGTATGGATCTTATCAAAAACTAGGCAAGAGATAATGTGTGTCTGGAAGGCTGTGTGATGATGGGTACACAAAGTTTGTGCAGGCTGCTTCTTGCCCACAGTATTGTGCCAATGAAATTGCTCCTTTTGGGGCCTTTCTGGTCTGTCGTCAGTGCTAACATGGATGGCTATAATTCTTAGGGTTGTTCATTTACTGGCTTTAATAATATCCCTTACCTTAAGCAAACACAGTTTGCTGTCAGTTTAAATGGGAGGCCAACTTAATTGCCAACTAATTGTCTGAAAAAGTACACGATCAATCAAATATCAAAGTTGCTTTCTTTGTTCCCTATCGTGTCAGCGTGGTAGGAAATGGTGCTTGCATTTAATTGACATTTAACAAAATAATTGTGAATGATTCAGGATAATTGGAGTATATACTGTATCAGCAAAGTGCTTAAAATACTTGTTGACCTTTCGTTGTGTGTTAATCAATAGCAAAAACATAAAATTGCTATTATGTCAATTAAGGATGTCGCTTTGTTGCTTTCAGATACTTAATGGAGCAAGATAAATGATTAAGAGGTCAAAACGGGGCTCAGAAGAGAGAGCTGTCTTCATTGATCTCAGGGTAGGGCGCTTGGAAAGCAAGAAAGGTACGACATAAGGGCCACTGTCTGCAAGCAAAAGATTATGAAGAACATCACAGAGAACAGAAGCACCGTGACGAAGCCCATGGCAACATTGTCAGATTAGTTTGCCAGTAAGCTCTTCCATCTTGTGCATCTCAGGATGGTGCTGAGGGAACTGCAAACTCTCATTGAGGAAAGCATTTCACAGCCTTAATCAAGTGTCTTTTTCTTCCTTTGACCTCCTCAGAATGTTTAACCAAATTCCCAAATTTCCTCCAAAGTTTGCTTTAGGCAAAACCCAAGTGTTGGTGAAATTGTTATGTCTTATTCCCTATATGCCCCCTCCTTTAAGATCTGCAGCAGAGGCCCTGATCCGGGAACCCTCCTTGAAGGAGGTCAGGAGAGGGTATACTCAGAGGAGGGCCTTCTCTGCGGTGGCACCCCGGCTATGCAATGCGCTCCCCAGAGAGGTCCGCCTGGCGCTGATGCTATATGCTTTTCAGCACCAGGTCAATACCTTTTTATTTTCCTGTAATTTTAAACTTTGAAAAATGTAAGTATGTTTTATTCTTAGTTGTGGATTATTATGGGTTATTATGGGTTATTATATGTATTTTTTGAGTGTTCTCTTCGTAAGCATCCAGAGACATGTCATAATTGGATGGAATAGAAATACCCAAATAAATAAATAAATAAATAGAGGTGAAATATTATGTGTTGTGATAATATTGGACATTTCTGTCCTCTTTCTAAAGACAGGTAGAAAATGTTCATTATGATAACTTAGCATTGAATTGAAGTAACTTCGAACTGGTTGATATGTAAATGGCTTTACCCAGCAATCCTACCAGTGGGTAAAAGATCCGAAGGTAGAGCAATAGTCAACCCAAAGGCTTCTGGGACTTCTGCTGGCAGGGCAGGAGGGAGGGAGGGAGGAGCATTTTTGCTAGACTACTTTCTTGGGACTTTTAAAAATGCTGCGATGTTTTCCTTCTCTTGGTCACAGTAAGTATGAAATTCTGTGTACCAGCTGCAGAGCTGTTGTGCATAAATGCCCCGCCCCCCGCAATGTTACAGGAATGGGAAGGATCCTGCAGTTTTAGGCTGCCCCAGATCTGTCCCCGACTTGTGAGATGGCCCCTCTTTGCAGCAAAGTTTTATTTTTAAGTTTCTTTTGTTTCACTTGTTACTGTTACCATAATCAGGACTATGTTAAAGATGATCCTTTCATCTACCAAATGATGGCATTTGTTTAATGAAAACTGTACATTATGTTAGAGTTCCATTTCTCAAGCATCTGTTTGTATGGAGACTTTGGTAATATAGAACTGTATTCTAATATAATCACTTAAGTAATTATTAAAATTCAGATGGTATAGCAATTAAGCATCCTTTTATCAGTCGAAAACCCTGTTAGTTCACTTATGTGATGGAACAGTAAAAAGCTTTTAAAATAATATTGCTGTAAGATAGCTGGCTTTATTTACTTCCTTACCCCCTATTAACTCATTTTGTTCTGTTTTTAAATACTGCACAGCACAGCATGCTTCTATTTACAAATAATGTACTGCTGGAAGTACTTGTAAAGTCTTGTAGGCTATATGACCAGTGCTGGTGATAACAAAGCAAACAAACTCTACATGATTCAGCACCTCTTTCTTCCCCCTGTGATTCCATCTATGAATCAATATCTTGTCTACTCTGTGGAGTTTTCTGTCCTGTCTCTGTCGCAGATGCCTTCACACTCACGAAGATTTCACCAAACAAGCTACATTCAGATTAAACCACAGCATGTTTAGGCTGCATTCCTTCGCATTAACCAGCCACTATGGCATGCTGGGAGGACTTTTTATGTCTCAACATGTCTAGGATCCTGTCCTTAGAGAGCCAGTTCTTAGTTGATGGCCTTAACTTGCTGCCTTTGAGCCAATTCATGCAGGCAGGGGCATGTCAGCTGTCTGCAAACAGATAGGGGCAGGAGAAACAGCAATTTGCATGCTGGCTGAAATGTTCAGAAAGTCATTTCAAAGCTCATTGGTTTGCTCCCATTTTCATTTTTGACCTGTTTGTTCTGGCTCATTAAACTAGAAACAGTGCACATATTGAATGGGAAAAGTGCACATTTCTGCCCATAATTTTCACAAGGGTGTGCCCCTCCCTCCATTTACACAAATGTGTACTTTTGGAAATGCACACATGTCACATTCTGAACACACACACACACACACACACACCCTTATGCCTTTCTTGAACATGTCCCATAACTGGGATTGCAAATGGAACCTGTTGATAGGATTTGTGAACAGAAGCAAAATTGTTTTGCATCCTGTAATGTGAAGACAGTGTCACACAGGAGCCTCCGTGTATGAAGGCCTGGCATCTGCTTGGAAATGGAGCCCTGCAGAAGCTGCTGCTCATCAGTGCAGGGAGCACCTCCACAGTTCCAACATACTCACCAAACCATTCTGCGAGCACCACCAGTAACGTGGGTCCAGGGTAGTCCAGACAGGACGTGGAGGCACTGCCGGAAAACTGTTCACTGCACGGAGCAGCTTTTGCTCTTGTTTTGCCATCTTCCTTCCATACTCCCCACTGCGCATGTGGATCAGGCTGGTGAGACGAAAAGTCACACATGCATGCTCATCACTTGATAATCTGTTTATTTATTTTATTTATTTATTAAAAGCTTTTATGGCTGTCCACTACAAGTGTCTTAGGACAGCTTACAAGAAGATAATGTCAAATGGAAAACATGTAGCTACTTTGCTGGAGAAAAGACCTACCAGACTCTGCAAGAATTTCTTCAATGAGAAGACCGGGATTGTATGGGGTTGTGTGGGCATGTGATTGTACTGGAAAAATGCTTCCACGCATCCACCACCCAAGGGTCATTTGATAGAACCAAAATGCTTATATTGCAATGGATGCCCTAAACTAGAGGAAGAAAAGCGATCTAGCCAACACCTCCCAGCTGCCCCATCCTCATCCATTGCTGAACCTTTGTGGTTATTTGAATGAAAGGCACTTTTCACATAAAAGTTATAACTAAATTATCTGGACTGAAAATTAAAAGATGGCTGAATTTCTAAGCATGTGTACTTGAAAGTAATTGCAAATACAGAGGAGAAAATATACATAGGTTGGAAGCAGTAATATCAACTCTGCCTTTATTTCTTTTTCAAGAATCTAGCATATGGGCCAATGCTCACCCTCCCAAGAAATCACTTTAAAATTTCTGTGTGTCTTTCCAGCACACACACACACACACACACACACACACACACACACACACATTTCTGGATCCCAGTTATATGTATGTACGGATGCTTGCAAAAATCCCCAATAGATTCATCTGCATCCAGATTCCACCCTGTGGATCCCACACTGGAGAAGCCTTTTGGGATTTCAGTTGTAGTCCAGTGTGCCTGCCTGCATGTTTGTGAGCTTGCACGTTTGCTTCACTGTTGGAGAGATGTGTGCAAATGCATAAATGAGCACACGCTCACTTGCACAAATGGAGCAAGATTCCCATAGATCACTGGATTCTTTCAATGAGCAGGATGGGATGAAAGATGCCTGCAAATGCATGAAACAAGAGTGGAACCTGTTCTGCAAACTCTGTATATCCCTGGCCATACAACACGGGCATCACAAGCTCTCATCATGCATAGTTAACTGGTTACCATGAAGAGAATGTCATGTGGGTGTGTATTAAATTCTTTGGCTCCGTAACCCACATGACATAAGCCTTAACAATGGCAGCAACAATGCTCGATATCAGCACGGATAGAGGTGAGGTCAGTGATGGATGACCAGCACTCTGCTGGACCACACGCAATGGTCCCTGGTGTTTTCAGCACTGGTGCAATTTTGTCTTGGTTGCTTTAGGACACAGTAGAGGGTTCTTGTGGCAAGAAGGGGCCGGTGGGTTTTAATGGTCCTAATTGCTTAGAGAGCCCAGGATGTGGTTTAGCTCAGGGGCTGGCAGCACGTGGCCTGTGGGTTGCCTACAGCCCCCCCCCCCACCATGACCATTTCTGCAGCCCTTGCAATATCAGCAATATTGCTTAAAAAGCAAGCAGTAACCCCAACAAACAAAAAACAAGGCATATACTCCCCACGTGCCTTTTGCCTGTCCAATTTATTTGCTTTTTGCAGCAATTATTTTTCACCACCATGACAAAGTCCATAACTATATCAGCATAGGGTGAAGGAATACAGTCCCTGGTGGGTTCGAGCAAAGAATGCAACCCCCAGCCCCCACACCTGGTTTAGCAGTTCTGGCCATAATATATAACAGTGGGCTGTTCTTTTGATGTAAAGCAAAGAACATGAAGGGCATATAATTCCTCACCTTCTCAGTACCGCTTCCTATTTTGCACTGAACCTCTGAGCCACCAGCAGAATGAATCCAAGCTCCTTGTTCATTATTGCGTATTTGATCAACCAGTTTAATTAGATGGCCAAAAATCTGTTACGACCTTTTAATTTCCAGTGACTGACTTGCAGGGTTGAGCCAACAATACAGAAAGCAAAACCATTAAAAATGTGTTTTTTTTACTAGATGAAGAAAAATGGCTCTCGCTTCCATTGCAAGATTCTTTCTTTCTTTCTTTCTTTCTTTCTTTCTTTCTTTCTTTCTTTCTGTTTCCATTAGTACATTACAGAACAAGATGATTTTTCATAGACAGATTGTCCTGATGGCTTATACTAGAATAAGTTTGTTCAAAGGTATCTGAAGGAAATTAGATGTTCAAGTAAATTGAATTTAATCACACAATGGTGTAAGCAAGTACATCATAATGATATTCCACTGATCAAGAGTAAACCAGATGCGTGTATCTCTGAATGTACTTTAGAATGGATCAGCTTGAGCTTCCTCAAGTGTTTAACTAGAATGGATCAGAGATGAACTGATGCAGATACAATGCCAGATTTATCAGTGAGACGTGGCAAGAAAGGGACCTCAGGGTGAAAAGAAAACCATCATATAACTTTCCGAAATTCATCTTGGCCATGAAGGGAGTACATTATACAGCACATTATCAGGGAGCTGATCCAGTTCAGCAAGAGTCCCTCAAAAGGCACAAATCCCATGTGACGTGTTCCCCAGGGAGATCAGAGCTTAATTTCTCAGAAGACATTTTTTCCTGAGGAAAAAACTCTCAGTTTGCTTTTTCATATCCCTGCCTACAGAAAGAAGGCCATTTTGCAAAATTCTCTCCAGCATTTGAAGATGTAGAGCTTCCCATTTACCCCACAGGGCAAAATCTGGGAGATTGTGAAGGATGCAGATGGGTGGCTAAGACATTTGCTGGTACAGCAGCACGTAAGAAACAAAGAGCAAAGCAAAGGGAAAATCCCTTCCAGAAAGAAGAAAGAGGCTGTCTTCATGCCACTGCTAATGTTGACTTCCCCCGCACCCAAAAATAAAGGCACTAGAACATTTTTCCTTCCCCTGGAAACATGTTGTGAAATGGTCCTATCCACAAATGAAGTGAAAAATGTTGAGTTGGCATTTGCAGAGAGTTCTTCCTCTGTGCAATCATCCTTACCCTGTGTCACAGTACTAGTCCATCTAGCCCATGGTCCTCACACTACGGCCTGCAGGCCAGATCCAGCCCGCCATGCCCATTTATCCGGCCTGCCATAGCGGTTTTGGACTCGTCGCGTGCATGCGCACATGCGCACGTGTGGCGAGCCAGCGGCTTGCTTGTGGGGAGATCGTTTCGGACTCGCTCGGAAAAAACGATCTCCTTGCAAGCAAGCTGCCACTCGGCACACACATGGCAAGGCGCCCGCTTGCTCACAAGGAAATAGTTTTCTCTTGCTCACAAGGAAATCGTCTGGAGCGAGTCCAAAACAATCTCCTTTCGAGCAAGCCGGCGCCTCGTCGTGCGGCGGCTTGCTCGCAAGGAGATCGTTTTCTCTGATCCCCATGCGCGCCCGCCCGCCTCCCCGCGCGCTCCCCTGTCCCCTGCCTTGGCGGCCCGCACCCATTGCCGGCACCTTTCAACTGGCCCTCTGTTGAAAAAGTTTGAGGACCCCTGATCTAGCCCAGTATTGGTTCATCTAGTGCAGCACTACCATTACTGGCTGGCAGGAGCTTTCCAGGGTGTCCGGCAGGACCTATTCCTGCACTAATTGAGGTTGCTTGGGAATCAGGCCTGGGACCTTCTACACGCAAAGTGGGGGCTCTACCACATGGCCACAGATGCTCAGCAGGAGCCCCAGGCCCGGGGATGATGGGTAGCTTCTCCCTGCTAGTTGCTCCCCCAGTGGAGAAGCGTGTGCACATATAAGAAGCCATGACTAGACTATGGAATGTGCTCCCCAGAGAGGTCCGCTTGGCGCCGACTTTATACTCCTTCCGGCGCCAGGTAAAGACCTTTTTATTTAACCATCATTTTAACCCTCAAGGGTTTTAGATGTTTTAGGATTTTTTCCTTTTTCTTTCCACACAGTCGCATTTTCTATTTTTCCCTCCCTTTTCTTTTTAGTTTATGATGTTCAGTTTATATGATTTTGATAACTGTGGTTTTATTATTGTATTATTCTAATTTTATACTATGTAAGCCATCCTGAGCACTTGTCAGAAGGATGGGATACAAATGTATGTAATAAATAATAAATAAATAATAAGGGATTCACTTATTCAGAGTTTCTCAGGCCCTAGCCTATATTTTTTTCCCTGGCTATGGTGGAAGGCCTACAAGCATTCATTTGCTGGCATGCTAATGTTTATCTCTATCAGGCTTACTAGAATGGGGAAGCAGAGAACTGGTCTAGTTGCCATTGTAACTCACAGCTGGACTTCGACCAGAGAGATCTGTCTTGCATTCAAATTATTTATTATACTCCTCCACATCTAGACAGACTCTGGAGCAGGAAACAGTACAAACGTAGAACAGATAAAGGAATAAAAACAATATGTTAAAATATTGCAAACAACCAAAGCAAACAAAAAGATGACATTTGGACCTTGGCTAGATCTATAAGAAGGAATTGCATAGGCTCCATAGAGGCTTAAACCCAGTTCTCTCTGATCTAAGCCTTCTATCTAATTGGAACTCCAGAGTGATGTTTCTCTCCTCTAGACTCTTTGCACTTCCTCTCACCTGTTTAAGACATGGAGCGATGTTCCAGTCACTGGAAGCACAAGTGAAAAAATAATGCAAGATTATAGTTGCTAAGGTGGCTGAAGCAGTTTGACAAATGTCGCCTCTTGAATTCTGAGGTTCCTTGGCTCCAATCTTGTGTTTTGTGTCGAAAAGCGTTACACACTGTTACAATGACTCCCTTTCCCAAAGCCCATGGTAGAAGCAGTCTTCTTTGGATTTACTGAGCTAATTCCTGAAGGTAATAATCTTGTCTGTTGATCTGGATGTGCTTTAAAATATCTTGATTGCAGATTTCATTGATTCTCAGTATCTGAGGGAATATGCTAAAATGGATGCCAGTCTCTCTTTTTTTAATGGTCTTTTGGGCAATTTTTCTCTCCGCTTTTTTGCTATCCTGTTTGAATACCCCATTGATTTTCTGCAAGTTCATCATATTGTTTAGCTGTTTTTCCCCTTATGTTGTACATGATGTTGCACACATTGTCTTATTGATTTTTCAACAGGGTATATTACTTTCCACCTATAAATGACTCAAACTAGGAGGCATGTTACTTGCTTTAAAGAAAAACTCACACCCCCAATCCAGTGTTCAGGTACACAACACTTACAGCTGTAGTTGCAGATGTAAGAGTAATATAACTATCATTGCCCTGACTGCATTTAATTATTCAAGTCATGTTAATTCAGTAATCAATCCTTCCAACCCTTATAGGGTAAGTCAGTGGCAATGTTCACATTACTGATGGCAGGTGTAACATTTGTGCAGCAAACTTCCTGATGCAAACAAAGGTCTGTTGTATGCAACTGAGAAATAAGCCACACTTAACATTTTATTTATTTATTTAGAGTATTTGTATGCCATCCCATCGCATAGCCTCGGGACGGCTTACATAAAATAAAATAAAACATAATACAAATAAAATCCAGATCCACCCTGGCTGCAGATTAAAACCTATAAGCTGAGGTTAAAAGTTATTAAAATATTGTTGAAATGAAAAGGTCAAGGTATATCTTTTTAAGCAAGTGGTTGTCCTTTACATGGTGTACAGCATTCAAAGGAAAACTATTTGCCCAAATACAGCTAGAATGAGCCATGTTGTCTGTGTGTCAGCCCTTGGATGCATCTCTGCTGCATTACGTGAGCTATACAATACTGTATGGCAAGCACAAAAGCTTTGTGGGGTCAGGATGTATGGCGCAATCCACTCAATGGGACAATGTGGCTCTACATCCCATGGAGTATGGTACTTCTTCAGCAATGATCTCTCCTAACTTTTGTTTAAGGATCGATTTTAATTTTGCCACTTTGATTAAAATGCCATGTATAAACCAAAGGGTACCTGGAAGAAATGGGGAATCAACCTGCTTCTATCATGTTATTTTAGAGGGACATCTCTCTGGGCAACTCATTTCACATTGGGTTTGACCTACCTTCATTGTTCCAGCAATAAAAGGATACCTCTGGTGGAAAATAACATCCACATCCTTTCCCCCTTTCCGCCAGATTCCACGTGCCCTCCATATCTGCTCTGCTGAGACCTCCAACCCTCTAGGGAGGACCTGGAGAACACAAGGGGCCTGCAGTGGGGATAAAAGGATGTGAAACACCCATTCCACTGGTAATATTGTTCTGCTGGCAGAACAACAGTTCCTTATCCAAGCTGTAGAGAGGCAATTACTGTTGCAAACAATTAAATTATGCTTGCAAAAACAAAACTAAAAAAAACCCCCCTTTGGCTTAAAAAGAAAAGGAGTTGTTCTGTTTGTCCTCGGTTGATAACAGTGCTGTAGTAGTTATGATGGTTTCATTCATTTGTTTGCTCATTCATCCAACCCACCCATGGCTAGGCAGGTGTTTATGGATTCCTTTCTTTCTTTTTTTCAAGAAAACCTTTCAGCCTTTCTGTCTTATCACTGTCACACACTGCTTAAAAAACCGGATGACTTAGAAACTTGACAATTTGAAGAAGAAAGGTTATTGTTAAGTTAGAGTCTGCAAAGTCCTCTTTTCTGTGGCCATTGGTTCTCAGCGATTAGGGTATATATGGAAACAATTTGCCATCTTTAGAGAAGGCTGAAATCTGAGATCCATAAATTGGAAGTTTTCACTATATTTTATCCCAGTATAAACTGATTCAGTTCCATGAGATTTTAACTGTGCAAGTAGTCTTCAGATCACAGAAAACCAACCAGTTTCTCTGCTCCCTTTGTGTAGTACATGAAGAATCAGAACTTCAAAACCGATCATTCATCACCACTGCCAAGCGATGTTCTGATTTTGATATTTTCTAGATATTGCAGTGGACCAGGTGTACAGAAATTGTGTGCGACTGTCAGTGCAACTCTAGGAAGGACATAGTGATGTAGGGATAAGGCTAGAAGGTGGGTGATGAGTCACTGGGATCTAAGGATGTTGGCAGTCAGCCATCCCTACAGGCAGGTGATGCAGGAAAGCACATTCCAGTGGGGCCTTCTCTCTCGTTGTCCATGATTCCCCAGTGTCTGCTTGTTGAGACAGTCCTGGAAGATGATCACCCCAGTCTCAGAGTTTTCTATAACCAGGGAATAGGTGATTAACTGATTACTGTTAACTGCTCAGAGAGCTCCAGCTATATGGCAGTATGGAAATGAAATCAATAACAATATTCATTCATCCATTTATCCATCCATCCAACCATTCAATTAATATGTCACTCTATTAGTCACAAGTCTCTCTGAGCAGCTTACAATATAATCCATAAATTCAACAATTGCTATAAAACCAATCATAACAGTAAGAACAATAAATACAACAACCAACAATAAATCAGTTATTAAAAACATTTAATCATAATAATAATAGGTAAAATAAAGTAAGAAGGGGCATATCTATTTAAACACCCATTAAAATAACATACATAATTAAATCAAAAATTACAAAATTATTGAAGGCAGCAGCAATAATAGTATTAAAACTTTAAAACTATCATTAAAATCCTAAAACTAGCAGATTCATTCTCCGAAATGGCTTTGGAACAAAAACCTCTAAAGGAATATAAGGAAGACGCCAACCTAATCTTGGATGGGACCAAAAGTAGGAATGGAGTGGTGGTGATCAAACCTTTCTTCCTAGTCAAGATCCAAATGAAGTAGCACCAGAAGGCTCCTGAAGCAAGGAGAGACAGGGTTCTTACGTTCAGATAGATGTTGACAGTTTGCACTGCAGCTCTCACTTGTTTTAGTTAATGAGATGAGGAGGAGGACAAAACTAAAATTAAATGCCTTTGCCTGCGATTGTTTCTGGCTCCACGTATCATTGGGTCTGGTGCTGCCTGCCAGTGGCAACCCTACCATCCTTCCCACCAGCCCAAATAGGCACCAGGCGCCACTGCTTGGCATCTCAGGGTTTCGATGCAGAAGCGTCTTTGTCCAAGTCCAAGCAGATATCATCTCCCCCTGCCTCTCAAGCATGTTCTGGGGATAAATGGGATAAGATGACCTCATGTGCACTTCCCTCAGCGTACATTAGATGAAAGATGGATGAGATGATAAAGATGAAATAGACAGCAATCCATTCTGAAAATTGGACATTTTAAAATCAGTTTTCTCAGATGAGGATATTTACACTGAAAAGCAACACTGGATAATTCCCTCTAAAGATTGAAATGCTGAAAGAGCACAGCAGGGATTTTTAAAAGTGTTTTCTTGAATTATCGGAATAGTAATCCTTTCTCCCTTTCTCTCATACACAGAGTATCAACTCATCAAATGCAGTGTTATCATTTGTGTGTGTGTGTAAACCAGCCCAACTCTGGCATTTTGTTTCTTAGAATGAACAGAGCAGGGATCCATTGCTTTCTAATCCCATATACAAGCTACTATCATTCTCTTCTCTTCCATCAGTGGATAGGCTGGTGATGTCCGGAAAGAAGCTGCCTTCTGCCTGATCATGTGAACAAACTAATAACAGCAGCAGTTGATGAACCAGAAGTATTGCACAGGAGAAGTGATTGAAAGTAAGCCCACTGCATTAGCGACGTTCATCAACAGAGTTGTGCAAAACTACAAGAAAACACCAGGGATGTAAACGGAGCTAACTTTAATTAAAATGTAAGCTCGCTGTAATGAAATGATTGAGACTGTGAAACAATGTTGCCAGTTCATTACGGTGCCAATCATTCTTTGACTCCCTCACCAAGAGTGAAGGTTCTCCTTCACCAGATCTCTCTCACTACCAAGATTGCAGCCCTCCTCCTTTTCCATTCCCAGGAGATTAATTGAATTGTTGTGCTCTAGGAATAAGCCGATCTCTCTAACCTGATTCCATGGTGTTCCTTTTCCCCATTTTGATGTCTGTTCCCTGCTGATTTCATGTAAATGTGCATGTAGGGTTAAAGGGGGAAAGTATGGAATTGCTGTTCATCCTTCAAATTGTATGCATTTTTGTAGGTAGCCACCTGTTGAGTAAAGCACGCTTGCACCCATTTTTTAAATGTACACATTTTTCTTTGCACACTTTTCAGATGTGCACACCAATTCAATCAGAAAACATTGCCAGTCCTGAAAAGTATGGATTACCAAACACAAAGTGTGTCTATATTAACCATGATGCTCTGGGTTGGGACAAATCCACAAAGATTCTTCTCGCATCCTACTCCAACCTACATTTATACAAGGAGGCAGTTGATGAATACAACATAAATAATAAGAAAGAATGGCAGGCTGTTAAAAGATAACAGCTGGTCAACAGAGTTGCATAAATTCCTTTGAAATACATTTCATTTCCCAGGGTCCAGGAAATTGTTCAGCCGTCATGCTGTATTCACATATTTAGACGCCCCCCCCCCATTTGCCCCCTCCTGCTGAAAGGCTTGGGCTTCTTCCAGTTCCATGGCTGAGATTGCTCTGTGATTTATTCAACTTACCTAATAAAATTGATATATTAACCATTTATCCTTAACATTCGGTAAGATGCTGTTTGCTGCAGAGCCCGGGGCTGTTTGTATAGTCCTGGTTACAGATCTCTAAATAATGTGGACTTTAAAAACAGCACTGGCCCTGTCATCCCAAATAACATGTAATCAGTATTTGAAATGAAAAATGAAATTTCTGGACTTGCATGCATACAAAAGGAGATCACGATGGGGGGGTAGTGAAGTTTCAGTGGAGATAAATTTATGAATAATGAAACAGTAAAGGCCCTGATTTATAGGCTGCCTGTACTGGGAGAGCCCTTGCAAGCCGTTAATCAGAAATATGACCAGTGGCGAATGAGGCCATTTCTTTTTATTGGAGGACATCCTTTCGGCTTGAATTCATTGGGCAACAATAAAATGTAAGCAAGAAACCCACTGCTGCTGATACTTGTTAGCTACCTGGCTTCTGGGGAAAGGCACAATCAATACGGGCTCCACATCTTCTTTTTGTTCAAGTCCTGTCTTAAGAAAAAGTAGGGTCTTTTCTAAGCAGGGAGAAGACTGATTTTTGCAGCCACTTTTCTCTGCGGAAGAAGGGCACATCCCCTTAGCCAACTTTCCTGATGCTTATCCACTCAGGCTGTCGTTCTGCCTCGTCCCTGAAAGGTGGCAGGGATGGCAGCCGCTGGGAAAAGAGGAGGCGAGCTTAGGTCCATCAGCTCCTGGAACCCTTCAGAGGTGGTTGCTGCTGCTGCTTTTATTGCTTGCAAGGGGTTCCACTGCTCCTCCCTCCCCTCCCAGCACCCAGTCAGAGTGAGAACAATGCAATGCCGGAAAGATTGTCCAATTTGCACTGACTTCTCTGGCCCCCAGTGATGTAATTATACAACTGAATCGGACTGGCTAGCTAGATCCAGTTATGGGTTCTGGAGAACCAAAAATGGCCATCTCTCTCTGAAGTGACCTCTGTTCATGCAGAGGGTGACGAGAACTGCAAAATAGCAGTTCCATGTGCCTGGGGGCCTTTTGGTGGTGAGCACGTTTTTAAAAAATCTATTAAGTTGTGATTTAGAGAGATATTGTCACACATGGAGTCTTATATTTACCTATACCACTCAATTTTCCATAGCTACTTCTTGATGAGCTGAGAGCATAATCATATCCATAGCCCTCTTAACCAACTTTTGAATTCAGACAGAAGCAGCAAAATGATTAATCAAGTAGGATTGGAAAAGTATCTGAGCTGCCTGTCATGGAATCCTCTTAATAATGTTTCCCTCTTCCATTACGCATCTTCTCCTGGGCTCCAGTAGTTGGGTACAGACATGATCTGCCCCTTTCTGGATATGTAGTGGGGTCTTGTTGCTCAGAAATATGAACCCCAAAGATTGCTATAAGGCTTGCTCCCAATAAAAGATTAGCACTGCAAATCCAAAACTCTTCTCCAGGTTGGGTTTTGAAACAACTCCTTCTTTCCTTCCAACAGTATGTCAAGGAACCTTCACATTCTCATTCTAGTTCTAATGCCTGTTTCTGCAAAATATTGGTGTGATCATCATGAGACTTCCTTGCGCTTTCCTCTCCATTATTAATGGAACATGTAACCTTTGGGGTTACATGTTTCCTCCTGAGTCTTCCAGCCAGTTCTATTGTTTTTTCTTTTTTAATGAAGAAGTAAGTCACACTAACCAGCTTCAAATGCACATCTACCTATCTATGAAGTAGATGCTCTAAAGAAGAGATACTTTTCTGCTGTGCGATCCACTGTGGAGCCATAGAACAGTCACAGAGCCAAGTTTCAGCTTTCTAGCTAGAGAATCATAGTCAGGAGAAGCAGCTGCTTTTATTTTGAACTTTCTTGGGATTATCAGTGGCGGCAAAGCTATTTTAGGAATGGACTCCAATACCAGGGATAGCTTGCATAAACTTCAAAATAAAAACTGTAATGAACCTAAAAACTGGAGAACCAGCCTCCTCTATTTATAATACTTCAGACTAATTTCTAGGCTTTTCAGAGAAGAGTTTTGGTTTAAACAATTTAAATTATCTAAGAATCTGGTTATCCAGTACCTTGAATAGTTGTGCTGTCTAGGGAACTCATAAAGGTACAGATTCTTCTTCCCAGTTTTGAAGTGGCCAGGATGACAAACGTATCTGTGTCTATCCTTCTAGGTTCCATGGGCTTATTTTTATGCAGCAATGGTTTAAGCCATTTACCCGCCCAAAGGAGGGTTCCACTGGTGTGCCCACCACAATTACGTCCAGCTAACACTTTTAATAAGCCTTGTTGCTGCATCGTTCAGATTATTCCCTTCTGCACTGGCACCTGAAACTGGTTGCTTCCACCCAGCTACAGGGCTGGGCCACACGCACATGGGCAGCTCAGGTTTTGTGTCTATTCTCGCATGAGTGGAAGGAGCCCTTAGCGAATGTGGGACACCAATATGAGAAGCCGTCCTTCAGCCAGGCGATCCGTGCAGCCATAAGGTTCATGGCTGAATGGCATGGCTTGGGGCCGGATATGAAGACACGGCTTTGATGTAGCAACCATGCCCCACAATTGAAAACACAATAAAATGATTATAAAGACAGAAAAAGTAAAACAGAGGCAGGTAAAGCAGTGAAACAGAGCATGGTATAACGCAGCGGAAACGAAGATGTTTTCAGGGGTGCTGGAAGCAACATGGGGTTGGGGCTTGCCTGGCTTCCAGAGGCGGGAGTTGCGCAGGAGGCTCTTTTCCAAGCAGGCCTCATTAGGGTTGCAGGGCCATGCAGAGCCACCAGCGGATGACTCCAGAGACTGGGCAAACTGGCAAGGAAGAAGGTGCTCTTCCAGCCTTCCTGCTCCTTAGTCACTTAGGCCTTGATAGACCACTGTGACTGCCTTAAACGTGGCCCAGTAGTGATGTGTCAAGCAGCTCAAGGCATCATTGCTCTATTCGCTTCCCTTTTTCCAAATCCTTGTGCAGAGGTTTTTGCTTAATGGGGGCATGGTGGGAAGAAACCCCAGTGCCTTCACTGCCAGTGTTCAGCTGCTCAGAGGCAAAGCATGAGGAGAGTTAAAGGTTTCAGGGGCTTAGTTCAAAGGGGAGAGATTAATCTGAACCAGATAATAAGTTGGGGTTCCTAATACTTGCCTCTTTTTGGAGATGAACTTCCTGGGCCACCAGACGCTTGTAGCTGGAGTGAGATGCACTGAGTTCCACTGGTATCTCTACCTGCTGCAGACGACCCACCTTGGAAGAAAGATGGCCTCTTGGCCTTCTCCTAGTAGCCGTGGAGCCATCAGCACAGGGGGCCCAAGAACAGCAGGGCTGGGTTCCCACTGCTCCAAGTCAGTGAAGCAAAATACATTGTCCTCTGAAGAGAGGCTCCCTGTGGGTACACGGAAGATAAAGAAGATCTCTGCGGTGGCACCCCACTTATGGAATGCGCTCCCCAGAGAGGTCCGCCTGGCGCCGTCGTTATTTGTCTTTCGGTGCCAGGCAAAGACCTTTTTATTTAAAAGTTATTTTAATTGTTGAATTTATTTATTCATTTTATATTTATGCTGGGATGTCTCCAGATTTTATGTATTTTATGTATTTGTATAGTTATGTATTTGTATTTGTATTAGAAGCCACCACGAGGCTTTTGCGAATGGGGCGGCATATAAGTGCTCCAAATAAAATAAAATAAAATAAAATAAAATAAAATAAAATAAAATAAAATAAATAAAGCCCCAGATGCTTTCGACTTCAGCTCCCAGAAGCCTGGGATGCTGGGGAGTGATGCCTGGAGAGCTACTTTATTGAAAGCCGTCCTGAGACATTTTTAGGGGGCGGGATAGAAAAGCTATACACAAGCATACATACATACATACATGCATACTTTATGCCCATCTCTTCTGTTAGACAATTACCTGTAGGGCCTCAAATTGCCCACCTGCACAATGCCAAGAACACCAATGTGCCAATCTAGAGTAACATGAAAGGCACATGCTTTTCCTCACACAATGTGTGTGTGTGTTGTGGGGGCAGGGGATTTCTAAAGGTGCTTCGCATCCAAGACTTAAATGGTGAATGCTGAGCAGTCTCTTTCCCCAGTGAGGGTCACATCCAAACCACCTCTTTTGGGATGAAAAAGCAGGGAATGAATAGGAGCCGAGAGTAGTTAAGAATGTGTGCTTGCAGCTACGGAACGCTTAAGCCTCATGCATAAAATTGCATTTGATATACCAAGACTAAGAATAATTTCTCTGACCAAAAATCAAAGTGCTTAATGCTTTGGGTGTTTCTATTGTGATGTACATTTGCCATACTGACAGAAAGACCAGGATACAAGAATCTACAAGCAGACTCAGAGCCAGCAAAGGGAATCTGGCTTTCTGGATGATGGGCATTTGAGTCATGTCACCATGTCCATTCAGCCTGCCCACCCCCAGAAGTCAGAGCTCTCCCAATGCTGCAGGCCTTACAATTTAAGCCATGGGAAGGGGCTTCTGTCTGTACTTTGGCCCTTCTGTCTTTGTGCGGGTATCCACATGGACTAGCACAAACAACAGGAACTCATCCCATGAATATTTGCTCATGTATAAAGTACATGAGCAGGGCCTTCTCTGTGGTGGCGCCCTGACTATGGAATACGCTCCCCAGAGAGGTTCGCCTGGCACTGACGTTATATTCTTTTCAGCATCAGGGAAACCCCTTTTTATTTTCTCATTATTTTAATGTTTAATTGATCTTAATTGGGGTTTTAGTGTACTATTGATCAGATGCTGTGGGGTTGTTCTGTTCTATTTGTTTATTGTAAGCCATCCCAAGATGTTCTGTAGGGGACGGGATAGAAAAGCTTTTAATAAATTAATAAATAAAAATAAAGTACCCAGAATGGACCAGGGCCAAAGCGAGAGGTTGTCAGTATTCACGGGGACAATCACAAGTCTTTGTGCTTCTACACCATGTTTTACCTCTGTGTGGCAGGACTTGCCCAGCTGCCGGTGCTGTGATACGAGGTTATCATGGGGATGGGCAAATCCATCATGTTCCTTTTCTCCCATGTTCTTTCTCCCACAAAGATGAACTTTACAGACTTGGATAAACTGTCAGCCAAAGCAAGCTTCAATGAAGTGCTCTGCCCCAGGCCGATTCGATAAGGACAATTGTTTCCAGCACGCGGAGGACCATGATGCGTCTGCCTGCCACATGGCTGGCAAAGATGAGGAGGCTGTTGGAGCAAAAGAAGCGGCGGCAGTAGCTCAGTCTCAGGGAGGTGAATGCACGGGGGTTCAGACCCAGTCTTCTAAAAGCTGAGCAGTCAAAGCCTTGGGCCTCGATGGATGCATCTGTCAGTTTTGCTTTCCCCCACTTCCATTTGGAAATAAACAAAACCCCTCAAGGTCTTCTTGTCCGGCATATGGAGAACTTTTGGGAAATCCTTATTCAACCCAAACAGACATGAAATTCTCACCCTTCCATAGGCTTCAGATGCACTTCGTTGCAGCAGTCCAATCACAATAGACAAGTTTTGTCGAGCCCCAGAGCCTCTGAAAACTCATGAAATTGTGTGCGAGTGTGTGTTCTCAGCTAGTGATGTTGGCAAAATCCACAATGGACTCAGAGGATGCCAGATTTCTTGGGGTCTTCCCCACAGGTTCTGCAAAATAAGAACACACTAATCATAAATGTGCAAATCCCCCCCTAGAGCAACAGTAACATGAATATACATGTTACTGGGGGACGTGTGCATTTTGGGGAATGTGCATTTACGGAAATGCGTATTTGCACAAATGCACATGAATCGTTTGCACAAATCCTGAGTCCTCAGATCAGCAGACAGTGGAGCAGAAGTCACGTGTAAATCATCAAATTGTCAGCAGAGCGGCTTTCTGTCCATTCTCGTAGACCTATTTTCAGCCTGTGAGACTGCCAAATTTAACGTTTATGTTAAATGTTTATTTTTACCAGAGCTGATCCACCAGTGTCTCACCACCATCACAGCCCCTGTGAAAGGTTGTGTAGGCAAAGCAATTTCTGCCCTCTGGTGGGTGAGCTAAGGAGAAATGTTCATGCTTCGATCTGTGGGCAGAGGGCAGTGGCCTTGCAGGTTTGTGAGTCACTGGCAGTTTTACATTTCACCACCCCCCCCCCTCAAGACACAGGCCTTTTAAAAAGCAGGGCTTACTGCTATGCAAATAGCAGTGCTTTGCCCCTCCCACCCTTCTGGGGCCATTCTCACTCACACTGCATCTGAAGGCTAAATGACATCTTCAAATCATGTGTACCTCTGCTTATTACTTGAATTCTTATTGGTGGGGGGGGGGCAGACAAATTTAAACAATCACAACAACAGAACCCACTCTCCATTGATTCCACTAATTCCAGTGAATTTTGCTCCCTTCCCTTCCCTTTTAAATCCTCCTTCCATAGGAGGGGAAATTTCAGGACACAAAGGGAGAGGCCTTGACCCCCCCCCCCAGGCTGAAGCAGAGCTATGCATACCTCTACTAGGTTCAATCAGCCAGTCAGGCATCTGAGGAACAGTGAATTTGGTCCCAAGATAGAGCTTCAATGTAATTTAATGTAAGTTGGCCCTGAGATAGAAAGAGGAGTCATTCTGCAGCATTATTATGGTACTTTGTGTGGGGGGTGGGGTGGGGAGTTCATGGCTGCCCCCACTGCAGTAGATCCTGCCCTCAATAGTACCCCGGATGTCTAGAGAATTCCTTCACAGCTAAAGATTTTCCTCTGTCACGCACACACTGGTTTGCCTCCCCATGTCACCAGAAGCACTTGTCAAAACGGTTTTAAAAAGAATTCCTGGCACAGCCCTCTCTTTTAAAGGGTGCAAACATCCTAGCAGCTAAACATCAGCAATGGGATCCTCCAAGAAGAGTGGTGAACAGCACTGAGTGGGGAGGCACCAGATCTCAGCAACAATTTGGAGGATGTGTCCAGGGACTAGCATCTTAACCTGAGACCACTCAGGCTGGACTGGTGCAGAGGTCTGCTTGTGTCTTCCAGATACATTTGGACTGCAACACCCAGAATTCCCAGTCAAGGGTCCTGCTGGATGGGAATACTGGAAGTTGTGGTCCAAATGCCTCTGAAGCCACTAGGTTGGGGAAGCCTGCTTTATGTGAACAAGGATTCCTTTGGGGTAGGGGGACTGGTTGATTTTGATGCATGATATAGTTATTGCTATTAATGTTTG
This sequence comes from Varanus komodoensis, assembly GCF_004798865.1. Lineage (NCBI taxonomy): Eukaryota > Metazoa > Chordata > Lepidosauria > Squamata > Varanidae > Varanus > Varanus komodoensis. The sequence goes on from NW_025335349.1 coordinate 28,476,638, forward strand.
TGATGTCCAGTGCTGTTATACTAGCTTTGAGCCTGATGGCAGCTGGGAGTATGACCAGGCCTCATGTCCAGCACATTCGCACTTTAGCAGCTGCGTAGAATTAAAGCCTTTGAATCCAACATCCCCAGAATTTCCACTTGCCTTTTCCTTTCTTCCTAGCTGAGTGAGCAATATTTAGCATGCATAATAGGACTGATATCTGGTGAAATGCTTCCAAAAGTGAAGGCTCCCATTTCTTGAGTCAAGGAGAGAAAGAGAGTAGGTTTTTTCAAAGCAGCTGTTCTTCCTCTCTCCTTCCACCCCAAATCCCATGCCTGTGAGTTAGCAATTCATACAAATTAGGCTTGATTTGCCTAATATAGTCATTCTGCAGAATTTTCATGGTGCAGAATTTGGACTATCATTCTTTTTTACCATCCAGATAATGCTCTTACATGTGGTACAATTTTAAAGAAAAGAAAATGACTTCCATTGGGAGCATTGTTCTGTGGGACTGAGCTTTTCATCAATATAGCTATTAATTTCTCAAACCTGTTAGAGTCAAACCAGATAACATGTTGAAAGATCAGGGAACAGCCATCCAGTAGCATTAATCCCATCAGAGTGGTGCTTTAACACTTGGGTGGAACTTTCTGCATGCCAAAACCAGTCCTTCCATCTGCTGAACCACTGAGGCTGCTGGATCCTTCATTCTGTGGGTCAGCAGCCCTCTGGTTGTACTGAATCCAGTCATCGCTCAATGATAGCAGCCTGAGAGCAGCATCCCCACTAATTCCACTGAACAAGCGGTGCCCAACACTTGTACAAGGAGAACTGGAAATCAGCAGAAGCACTCGTTTCTGCCCTGGGGCACACGGGCGGAGCTCACACAAGGAAGTTTCTGTTCCAGAAATAAGCATTGGTGCTTGTTTAGCCCTGGAAATGCTAAATGTCCATTCCTCAAGCAGTGGGCACTACTTGTCCAGCAGAACTGGGGCAGCTGGCTGAGGGCAGAGTGGAAGCAGCTGTGGATGTGGCTACTGGAGATCAATGGAAAAAGCAGTCAAAGGCAAAAAAAAATTGCGCACTTCCTTAATTTGCAAACACACATGCACACCGTTTATCTAATCTGGGCTCTTGAATGACATTTCAAGCCGCAATTATGTACTGATTTACCTGGTAGTAAATCCCATTGAACTCAGTGGGACATATCTCTGTGTAGACATACGAGAGGGCAATCTTGCCTTCTCAAAGTGTACCTTGTATGACGTGTGCATATGAAGTTCGCCATGTATGAAGTTTGCCATGTGGCTTGATTTGTGATCTGTGTATTTTCACCTGTGAAACCTTCTCAGGACCTGCAAAACTTCTGCCAGATGCCATTAATGTCAGTCTATAGTGTGAGCCTGGCCAAGAAATAGCATGTTAAGTGCCATATGGACCCATGCATGTGTTCATTTCATAAGGAAGCATCCTCTGAGTTGCAAAGCCACTTCAGGGGTTGGGAAGTTTGTAGTGATGCCCCATACGCGAACCAGCTGGGGCTGTCTACGATCAGCCTTCACTGAAGTTTGGCCAAACAGGATTTTTTAAATCATTTGTCCACTGAATGAGAAAGATATATTTCTACTGACCTCCAAACCAACCTGAGTTGCTCCTCAGTCATGATGCAAGTGGAGTCGCATATCCTTCCCAAGCATATCACACAATGCCACATGCAAGGGATCCTCATTCACATCATGCTGGTTTTATTTGTTTGCTGAAAATAAATAGAAAAAAAGACCAAAGGTCAGCTGAAGTGCTATGCTACAGGTTTCTAAAACTTTGCCATGTTGCCTACGAGATGTTAATTTTGCTTGTGGTGTCCAACACATTCCTTTTCCAAGATATGAGACAAAAGGAATTTAAAATAAAGGGCAGAAAAGCAAGTAAAACATACTCAGTTTAAAAGAGCATTAAGAAAAACAGTAAGAAGCAGGCCAGGAACTGATTCCCATCTGTTCAGCAGGCAAGGACATGGAGTTCATTTAAAAAGAAATGCTGCCTGTCCTGCTTGTTAAGATGTAAGCGAAATGAATGCACTTTCCTGGCTGCCTTAAAAAAGGGCTTCTCTAGTCTGGCGGCTTCGTCAGGTCTGAACTTCTAAATGCAAGAGCCTCCCAATTCCTGCAGTTTGATTTTTTTGGCAGTCAAAAAGCTCCCTCTCCTGTTAAGCAAGGCAGGTCCATGACCTGAGAAAATCTGCAATCCTTACGGGTGGCAGTTCCCTTCAGCTTGCTGGGTCAGACTAAAATAGCATGTCTGAAAGAGAGAGAGTCTGACAGATGAACAGCTAGACTGCTCCTCACCTCTTTGTGCCTGGGAAACAGTGGCTGCATTGCAAAAGGAAGGAAGGAAGGAGAAATGTATCATATTCTAAAAATCACTTTCTTCAGAATGATTCAGTTCCTTGTAGGAATAAAGATCATCCCCAATATCATTTATGGATTTATTTATTTATTAGATTAAGATCCCACCTTTTTCTCTCTTTTTTAAAGAACTCAAAATGGCTAACACCACTCTCCTCCTCCTGCTCTCAGTCTTATCCTCACAAGAACCCTGTGAGGTAGGTTGGGCTGAGAATCTCACTCCCTCGGTTGTCAAGGCCCAAGCAGGAGGAAGATGAATAAGCAGGCTTCCCTAGTGAGGAAAGAAGCAATTCCAGGGTACTTCAGTCAGTCACCCCTTTCTGGAGCATGTCTCCTTGGGAGCTGTCCAGTAGATCCCATGTCTACCTTCATTTATTTCTTAGCTTTATACCTTGTCTTTTTCCTCTCAAAGAATTCAAAGCAGCTTTCTTTATTCTGTCCCTCCTGTTTTCAATCTTATCTCTACAACAACAACCCTTTGAGGGCAATCGGGCTGAGAGAGAATGACTGGCCCAAAGTCACCCAGTTGGCTCCATGGTTGCACAGGGACTAGTACCCAGGTCCTCTGAGTCCCAGTCCCATGCTCTAAACCACTATACTAACTGGATCATCATCATCATTTCAGCAAGCATTTAATCTTCAATCTGTTACTTTGATTGCTACCTTGATTTACTGCAGGCAGTTTTATCTTTTGTAATATAGTTGGTTATTTTATTGGCATTTTCATGGCTGCATTTATTTAGTTGTTATTTTATTATTGTTTATGGTTGTAAACTGAATCAAATGATCAGTTGCCAGTTGGACAGTATATACATGGAGGAAACTTTCTGTGTCCAAGGGGCCATAGGATGTTTTGAATTGCCACCTCCAAGAATGGAAAGAGTGCTTCAATTTGGGGACTGGGTATCAGATCTCTGATGTGCACCCCACTCCCACAGCTGTTATGGGAAGAATACACTCCCTGAAGTCAGCAAAGCAACCTTGGAGGCAGAAAAGAGGGTTTGGGTGGGTAGGGAGGGAAGGATACTGGAGATGAGCTCTCCTGGGGCCTCTCCAACCTCCTCCTCGCCCTTCAGCTAGATTGAACCAAAACGATTGTCTAGCAAAAATGCAAGACAGGAGTGCAGAGATGCAGAAATCACCTGCTCTGCATTGGATGACCATAAGTCTTTCCTTTCAGGGGCCTTAGGCCATCGTCATATGACTGCATCCATAGTTAATTAATAAATACATAAAAACAATGCTTTCAAGTGCTCCAAGCACTTGCAATCAGCTACCCAAGAATACCAGTCAGCATGAGCCCCCATTTAGCAGATGGGGGGCCTGAGTTTTCAGAGCAGCTTCGCGAAGGCTACTGTGTAGACTTATTACAGAGAAAAGCTTTGGAGACTTTCTGATTCTCAGGTCAGTTTCTTAGCCATGAGTCTACATTTGTGCCTTGGTGCTTCAGATGTCATCAAACAGAGAAACATTTGGGGACTATTATCTTCCTCATGGTGGAATTAGGGCCTGAGTTAGGAAGGTTACCTGTCCAAGTTCCCTACCCCAAGAGTAAAAACAAACAAACACAAACAAACAAAAATCGGCCTGCAAGTCAAAAGAATTCGTGTCACTCAGAAGTCCATGATCCACATTTACAGAAACTTGAACTTATTTCAATCAGTTGCAGATGGTCCGACATCCGAGGCTGTTCCTTTCTGTTTTAACAATGTCATGCTCACCCTTAGCTCCAGATCATTTATACACAGCTTATAAAGCGCCAGTCACAACACAGATGCGCCAGGGACCCTTCTGCCAATGCTAGGAGAATTTGCCATTATTCCTCTCTCTGTTCTCTGTTCTTCGCTGTTCTGTATGCCCACACGGCCAAGCAAAATGCGTGGAAGGCAACAAGTGTCCATCCCTGTTGAACAAGGTATGCAGAGCAGACAGGAAATCTGGCATGCAAAACTTTCCATAGGACTCAAGCATTCCATTTGCCCTGTTTGAAAGAACAGTCAACACCCAACTCTGGATACTTCCTTTCACAGCAGTTATCATATTATAGCAGCAGTTATTAACCCAGAGCTGCTGGTGGCCAAGGAGAGTGGGGAGCTGTGGTTGGCAAACATGCGGGGGGGGGGGACTTCAGTGTCAGAAATGATGACCTGGAGTGCAGAAGCTCCTAGGCAGAGTTCCCTGAAGGACCCTCCTCAACACGGTTATTGGTGGCCAGACAGAGAGAAATTATGAAGGATACTACCTGCCACTTAGGGCTGGGTGAAGACAACACCTAAGCTAAGGCAAGGTTGGAAACCATTCTGAAAGCTCATCTAATCAAACGTTATAGAAATAGCTTAAATAAATAAGGATGCCCCATGTCAGCTCCAGAATTCTTATAGCACTTTGTATAGACAATGGACTTGTTTCAGATCTTTAAGTTAAAGTAGAAGTAGATTTATGGTCCTGGTCAACACAATGAGAGGAGTCTTTATTTTGCATGTGGGCACAATTACTCTCAGTGATTTTGTGTTTGATGGCGTCAACATGTTGATTCTGCAGACACCCTTCAATTTGGCACAGCTCCTTAATTTTTACATGAGCTGGGAACTGGAGAACCAGTGCTTTTCAAGCTCACCAACATTTCTGAGAATTACTTCAAAGCTCATTTCCACTCACCCTCTTCTTCATTTTTGGACAAACAGGAAATTTTGAATGGTGAAAGTGCATTTTTGTGTGCATTGTACTTTTCCCATTAAATAAAGCATGGATATTCCTTTTTTTAAATAAATAAAATGCAAAGTGCATTTCAAACAGCACATTTTTCTAACCCGATAGAAAATTCAGGAGTCTGCCATTTCTGAAGCACTTCACAGGCATGTTTGCATGATTTGTGAACAGATGTGCACAAATTTGTGCACATCGCAGACTTCAGAAATGTGTAACTCACACTTCGGTCTTGGCTCTGAGTGTAGCATGTAGAGTCCTTCTCTTGCAGCTAAGTAACAACAAGGAACCACTATTTTTCCCATTGCACTAAAAGATACATCAGTGCACTTTCAAAAAGACCATTACTTCTTTTAAAATAAATATTCTGTTTCCCAAACTCCTGCTATATACAGCACCAGTCCCTGGAACTCAGTAGAACTACACTACCTGCTGTTGTATTATAACTCTTTGCCCAAAGTTGTCATTCTTTCTTATGGCTATATATTTTGATAGGAGAGAGGAAATATTCTAAGATATTAAGGTGCCTTGCTGGCAAAGATGCCGTCATATTTCATCTTTCTTTTAGCATGTGAGATGAACACAATCATTCATATTTATGGTTCACAGTATGTCAGTGGAGTAGCTTCTGAGTAAATTACATCAAGGATGTCATAAAATAGAGGACTGTATGAACTTTCTTCACTCACTTGTGTTTTCATTACACTTCCAACTTGTGGAAGAAAAATTGTTGTATGAATCAAATTACATATTTAAGGGCATGACGTGGCTCAGTTTGTTTGCAAATGCTTAATGGCCCTTTGTTTTCTGACTCAGAATCTTAAAATTCCAAAAGATCTGGTTGATACAGATTAGGGACGTGAAAATCCACAAGACTGGATGCAAGATTGTCAAAATTCTCTGGATTCCATCTCAAATGTTCAGTCTCAAATGCATATAAGCTTGTGAGCTTTGAGGTTGTGGGGGGGGGGTTCTTTCACCTTTTCACATGGAAATCCATTAATACTTTTGCACATATTTTTTCCAGAAGTCTATATCAATTCTCTTTGAAATGCATGCACTCCTTTCCCATTGATGAAAGGGTAATTGTGTTCATTTTTCATGAGTATGTGTTTTTCATGAAGATTTTAAAAAACGTTTTCACTGTCAAACATGCTTGTTTCCTTTGGTCTGTCAATCACCTTGCAAGCTGGAAGGAATTTATGGAATTAAAATAGGGTCCAAGACCATACGAAGTCTGGAAATCACAAACTGAGCAAATCATGAAGTAAATGAATGATTTTTTCATACATCCCCGATCAAGCTTCTGTGACAATAACTTGGGATATCTGAATCAAAACCCACAAAACCTCTTGAGAATGTCCACAATCACCAGAGGAGAAGATTTAACCAAAATATGGATTCGGGGTGTACAAGGATTGTGCTTCTGTTGGCAAATACAACTGGGGTGATTTTTATTTTGGAAAAATATTTGGAAGTTCCCTAATTTATGATCATGTTTCAAATGAGTTTGTTGTAAATGTGCACTTTGAAATACACTTTTTTCAAAAAGTATGCAGTTTCAGGTTCTAGTTAATGGGGGATCGAGAGCACTTCTGAATAATACAAAATGCATAATTTGCCTGCTTGAAATGCATACTTTTCCTGTTGAACGTGCTGAAAACGAGGTTGAACACAAAAATGAAAGGGAGATGAAACAAGCTTCAGAGTAATTTTCAGATAATTTAGATGAACTAAAGATGACTGGTTCTTCCATCATCTTTAATCTGGATTCCACCCAGATGTCATTTTTCAAACTCTATCATGCCATTCCTGATGTAAAACACAACCCAGCCTTCCCTCCTTAACATACTTTTAAGTGCAGTAAAGAAAAGGGGCAAAGTATATTTTGGAGATGTGGTGAACTTTGTCCAACAGGTTATCTTTCTGGAAGACTAGTAATAGAATATTTCACATCTGCACTATTGTAAGCAGTTGTGGTTTTTCCCAATTGATTCGGATGGAATTAACTCTCACATAAAGTATGATTACAGCTATATTTTAATGTCTGGTTTATGATTCATTGGGAACTTCTACGTGAAAAGCGCTCTTCTTTCAAATAGCCACAGGGGTTTTACAATGGAGGGGAAATGCCCGCTCACACTGCAGTAATATAAGAACAATTGTGTTCCAAAAGCAGGTGAGCATTTGTCCCACAAAATAGTTCTCTGGCAGTTCATCTTGGTCTCACAGCATTGTATAACCTGAACGGGGAATCCCCAACTATTTTTCAGATGGAAAAATATCCGTAGGCCAGAAATGTATTTTGCTGCACAGACTGACCCCGTTGTGAGTGATTAGACTCTGCAAGAAAACAGCTGCTGTGTAGGAGTAAGGATCTGCAGAACACATGTGCTCAAGCATAGGAGTACAGAAAAACAGGTATGCTTGCATATTACATGTTTCTTATGAACACATACTATACACACCGTCCAAGAGACAAACACATTATTGCTCCAAATAAACCAAACCAAACCAAAAAAGGATCCCCTCTTTCCTCTTCCTTATGAGTGAATCCAGGGCTGGCCTCAAGGTATCAGAGCCAGTGTGGTGTAGTGGTTAAGAGCACAGGTCTGGGACTCAGGGGACCTGGGTTCTAGTCCCCACTGAGCCAACTGGGTGACTTTGGGCCAGTCATGCACTCCCAGCCCAACCTACCTCACAGGGTTGTTGTGGGGATAAGATTGAGAGTGGCGAGGAAACAATGTAAGCTGCTTTGTATTCTTTGAAAGAAAAAAAGGCAGGATGTGAGTGAGTGAGTGAATGAATGAATGAATGAATGTAGACATGGGCTCTACTGGACAGCTCCCAAGGTGCCATGCTCCAGAAAGGGGTGACTGAACGAAGTACCCTGGAATTGCTTCTTCCTTCATTAGGGGGCCCTGCTTATCCATCTTCCTCTTGCCTGGGCCTTGGCAACAGAGGGGGTGAGAATGGGGGGCACAGGGACCCCTGCTGGCTGGCACAGTGGTTCTCTTCCTATCAGACAAGCAGATGGTGGGAAAGAGGAGGAGGAGGAAGTAGCCTGTGAACAGGGTGGGAAGGTGAGTCCCCCCGAGGGGTCTCGTCCTGGATCCACCATGGAGAGGACTTGTGGAACTTTTTATCTTGAGTCAAGCTGGCAGTCTTGGGAAGCCAGACAAAATTGCCCTGACCTGTCAGGTGATCATCCCTGGGTCAAATTATATGGACCAGAATAATAGGATAATGGGAGATGGGGGAATCTTATAGGAACAATAATGCATGTGAGGGCACATGGCCTTGTCTGCCAGCCCCAGCCCCAATTTTCCCACTTCTCTGCCCCTGATATTCCCGTGCTAAGGGGGCACTTTAAATGGGGCTTAGGCGCATGCGCTCTCTTCAATGTAGGGAGATGCCACCCCCATGAACAGGAAACTTCTTTATCAGCCTTCCAGTCGCAGGCAGGTTTCTCAGCCTGTTTGGGTGAACATTGGATCTTCTGGCTTCCCATGGCACGTTCAGGGACAAAAAAGTGGGGAATAGGGTGCACAGGGCCATCAAGGTGCGGACAGTTCAGATAGCCAGTGCTTCCAACTTAGGTTGTTGTTTCTTTTCCACATACACAACCTGTGGATGCAATTAGATTAATAAGCACGATAGCAAATCAGTGCATATACTATACCGACGAGCTGCCCTGAACCAGTTCCACTGAGTGTCCGTGAGAACGTTCTGCTCATCCCATCTTCTGGGAAGACTGCTTCAACTCCCTTGGGATCAACTCAGAAGAACCACTTGGTTAAAGTTGCTTGGGGACAAAACCGGGGGGTTGCAACTGCCCATTGTTATCACCTTTGTCTTTAATCTACTTTTGCTTTGGACTACGAATATTCTCACTGGGGCTCATACTCTGTGAAGACCTGTGCTTTGACAGTCATAAGCAGGTTCCATAGCTTTGTTTTCTTTGCCGTTAAGTATTGTTTCCAAATGTGACTCTGTTTCTTGGGTGTTTACTCCCCCAGAGCTGTGCTTCAGTCTAAAGAGCCAGAGCATTCCTCTTGGTTAATGCAAGTGTTTAAGATTTCAGGCCTAAGCCTTAGAAACAGACTTGTAGGGACAACTATTTCAAAGGCCCATGAGGTGTCCTGCGTTCTTCCCAAGCCCCCTTTCTGACCCTCTTCCTCCCTTTGCATTTTCATGTGCTAATTTAGATGCGTAAAGATACATTTACAAATAACTGAGTGTCCCCACAGTGCAAAGGGCTGTGAAGCTGTGTGCCTGCTGCCCAGGTCTCCCTGTTGATGGGCAACAGGTCTTATGTCTCTTCATCTTTAAAGTGGACAGCCCTTCCCATAAAGGAGCCTTTCAAACTATCGATGGTCTTCTGGCAGTCCCTCAGGCAGCAGACTGTTCTTGGTAGAAGAAGACACACGCCCACCCCACTTGAGGGACTGAAGCTGGCTAGTATGGTGAGCTCAGGCCAAGGCAGGAGGGGCTCACCCAGGCAAGAAGGCTTAGGAGAGGGAGACTTCCAGTCCCTGCTTTTCCAGGTCTCACACAATTAGTGCTTTGTTGCAGATCATTGGCACGAGTTAACCATGACATGGACCTCAGTAGCCACCCAGTGCTCAAGCCTGTTGTGTCTCTCTTTCATCATGGTTGCAATATGGAGGCGAAATGTGTCCAGAAGAGGAGCCCGTTTCTGCACTTCATTGCAATCTCCCAAGTTTATAGAGCAACCAGCCAGCTGTGAGCAATATATGAAGCAATAAATATAGAAGCAATACATGAAATGTAATAAAGTCTTATCCAACTGGTGGGCCATGGTGAATTCAGACACTCTTAGGCAAACAATATAGAGCTTGGATGAGGTGTGCAGCGGTGTTTAGTCATTGTCATTGTCGGGAGTGATGCACTGTTTTAAAAAATGGAAGCTGCTAAAACCCACTTCAACATCTGGTTTACTGGGTTAAGCACAGTGCTGAGATGATTGTGAAATCAACTCTTGAGGAAATTCACTCTTCCAAAAAGTGCAAATCTCCACCAAAAATAAGCAAATTCCACCCCACAAGTGTTTATTGTCATAAATTAACCTATAGTTAAGTGCATGTTTTGTTGTGGTTTTTAAAAAATTCCTCCAAGAATCTTACATAGTTGGTTTATATGATAATTGGGCACTACATTTCTATGCCTGTGCATGTGTGTAGGGTGTTCCTGCTTAAATCCACAGTCATGAAATGTTGTAAAGCTAGGCTAACTTGGGGCACGGGGAACAAGGGACTGCAGCATCAGTGGACCTATTCTATACAAGCCATTTCTGCCCAGGTATGTACAGATATCAGGAAATCTATTTTGACTAAACTTTACCAATTGCCTGATACCTTCCCTTCCATTTCAGTAACAGAAACAGATTTTGTGCATATTCAGACTCCTTTCAAACTTGCAAATTTCCCCATAATGTACATTTTCTTTTTTAGCCTATGGATAAATGACATTTTTAGATGGTGTATTATTATACTTTTCTATAATTAAATTGCACAACATTATAGAGCATTTAAAAAATGGTCTGCAAGTCCACATGACACAGGAAAAGCTGGTTTGCTGCAGAATCTGAAGATAAAACCCTTAGAAATGTGAACTCAGTTGAGTCCATTGCAGATTTCTCTGACACACCATTTTTTCCATGTCCCATTCTATGCATGGGTACAATAAGGAAGCACTTCTGAGCACTGCTCAGGAAGGAAGAAAAGCAAGAGCAGCAGCCATTTTAAGCAATGCTCAGTGAAAGTGCCTTTTATTTCCCACCCAGAGCTGACTTAGCATGAAACGTTGCCATCTCCACGGTCAGTTTTAAGAGTAAGAAGGCACGCTTCTGTTTCTTAGCTTTGCCATTCGTTGAGAACAAAACAGAAACTAGAGTTTGTGAAAATGTGGTGCATGTGAGGAACGAGCACAGAAAGCAGAACAGAGTTGAACTAGTCTTGCTTTCAGCTCAGCAGTATCTCGGGAGATACCATTACCCTTAAAGCAGGCATGCATGCACAGACGGGGCCCAGCCTATAGCAGGCAAAGGTGTGCATTTTCCTCCATATTATCTGCAATGAACTTTCTCATGCTTCTGAAAAAGTGCTTTGCTTTAAAGGGAGGAAATAGCATTATTTTCCAGGTGAATTTATATCATACCATATATTGAGTTTTAGGTGCAAGGTCTTTTAATGTTACCCTGTGCTGTTGAAGATTACTTGGCAAGATACAGTATTGACTTCTCCACCTATCATCATCTTGTTTACACATCAGATCAATGGAAAAGGCATTGTAGCCTAGACTGAATAGGGATGAAACACATGCATTGCTAGGGTTTTGTGTTTTATTTTGTTTTTAATAAAGTTATTCTTTTTTCCTTATTGACAATAGGGTCTCTTGGAATTTTCTTCTCAGGGACTTCCACCTACCCAAGAATGAAAACACAAAGCAATGTTTGGGGTTAAGAGTCACAACTTTACTAAGTACAACAACCAGAGTCTGCACAAAGAATGAATAGCCAGTCACCCAGAGACTTAGAAACTACCCAGCAGATGGATAGTACTCCTGTGGCTGTAAATGCCAGAGCAAATAATGTGCTGATAACCAAATAACCAACTTGTTCTTGTGCTCGTGTGTTCTTTTCTTCTCTTCCTGTGGGAATTCATTGCTGGGTCATGCTGTACTCACATACCACACGAAGACCAAGAGTATTGTAATTTACCTATGTAACCATATAAGGCTTGTAACCATATAAGGCTTGTAACCTAAGCATTAAGGTGTTGGCTGCTTGTATACGATGGCTAATTGGCTGTATTCAAATGCCTAGGTAAAAAGTGTGATGTAATAAAAGCAGATGCCGGTGGTGAGGGGGGGAGAAGAGAAGAGAGAAGGAGAAAAAACTTGGGGAAGAAGAAAAAACCTTGGGGGAAGAAGTTTTTGCTGTTCTCCCCCTGCAACTAAACCGAGCATGCTTTGTAACTGATTTCTGGACTGCAGTCTTTTTTTCTTTCTTTAAACTTTCTCGCGCCGCTTGCCGAGGTTGACTGGCTGGCCCAGCCAACCCGCCACACTTCCCAACAACCACACCCGAAAAGAGAGAGAGAGCCCTTGCTCTGCACCCCACTTTGCACGCTGGATCGCCTGCTCCCTGCCCTTCCTGCACTGCCACTGGGTTTATTACTGGAAGAATGATTTGCTTGAGGCAGGGCCTCCCCAGCCCACCTGGCCTGCCCACTGGGACTGCCCCTGCCTGCTTCCTCCCCAGGTGGCACTGCTTTCCTGCTGCCATCGGTGACATCAAGGAGGGATGCTGGATGGAGCAGGATGCTTCAGCCTCACCCTCCACCACTGAGCCCCAGAGTGGCCTCCCTGCCATATCCCAGTGATCTTCCTGTGGGACTGCAGGTGAGGCTGGAGCTTCACCTCAAGGTGTGTATCTATGTGTGTGTGTGCCAGCATGTGCATGTGCAGTGCGCATGAGCACACATTTGTGCAGTTCCCAAGAGCCCTGCCGACACAGGCTGCAGGCAAAAATCTATGCACTCTTTCTAGACACACTTGCCTGGGTGAATTTCCATTGAACTTAATGGGACTTGCGCCTGATGGACAGGCCTGCACAGACAAACCCCAGGAATTCCTTGCTTACTCTCTACCCACCCTGATTTTAACAGCAAAAAATGCTTAAAATGATCAATAAGTAAGTTACAGCAGAGCCAGGTTTTTATATTACAGCCTTTAAGGTGCTGCTAGATAGGTAAATAAATAACACGTGTCAATGGACTGAATTTCTCACCCATCTGTAAGCAAGAGTGACTATTCAGGTGTAGTTATGATTAAAATAGCACTATGCCAAATTTTCCATCTATTTATTATCAGCCACTTGTTGGAGGCAAGTGCCAAATGAAACTGTGCTCCAAAATTGTGGCAAGGGCATGTAGGAGAAAATTTGCGGACTGTGGGCCCCAATGCCTACCTTACTGAAAGGAGATGGCTGAGCAGTTTGTGCACGTGCTTCTCCCATTTTGTCCCATTCCATTCTGGTGTGCTGAAGACAGAGTGAGGTCTCCTACTCTTCCTCCTTGTTGCACCTCATCTTCAGAGGACTGCTGACGACAACGACAACAGCACCTCACCCTCAGCAGGCCCTCAGCGGACAGCTGTGCTGACAAAGACTTCAGCGGGGCCTTTCAGCCAAAAAGTGGTTACAAAGACAGCATGGGATAAGAACGTGCATACAGAGCCTCCAGTTGCTGCCTTACATTGCAGTAACTCCTGTAACATGAGATTTGCATCCTGAGAAACTCCCCTGTGCTTCTCAAATTCCCAGTGAAAGAGGCAGAAAAACAACAGCTTCTTTCACTGCGAAGAAACTGCAAAAGGGCCTGAGGTTTGGGCACAACACTCGTTTTTAAGTGGAAAGTCCTCCAAAGTGCCCTGAATTTGATTATGTAAATCTCACAAATTTAAAAGGCAATCGCAAATCACAAGAGGGCTGTTTGCTTGTTTGTTTTTAAAGACCTAAGACAAAAGTTGCCTTATCTCTACTGTAAAGTACTGATCAAAATGCATCTTTCAGTTGTCTAATAGCACACTTCAGATGCCATGTTTTGATACACTTAATTAACCAAATGGCACACTTTGCTAATTAAGTGTGCCTTGATTGAGCTGTACGTTGTGCTTACTGCTTCATTCATTTTTTCCAAGTTTCTCTACACCTCTTCTGATTTAAACCATGGTAATAAGTAAAGAAGATGTCAGTTACACTAAACATGCCTCTGCGAGCCTACCACATTCTACTGCAGGCTTTATTGAGTTGCAAAGAGTTGATAAAATTGCAAACACTTTACTTATTGCTCCATTATTCTTTGCTAATTGAGGTGCGTAATTTAGCGAAGAGTTTACACACTCGGTTAAGAGAGTCGCATACAGATTTTGTGCAATGCATTATGCTAAAGAGGAATGTTTACTACCTGCTGAGTGTTTGGATTCATGGTTGACAACACAATTCTATAGTTATCATCTTAGTCAATAAGAGCTGATAGCCCGGCAAGCCATTGCTATGGAAAGCTCATTATGCTTCCATTAGTGGCCCATTGATGAAAGTTTACTCAAGCGGTTACTGGACCACAGGCTGCTTCAGGAGCTGTGAGGGAGGCAGGGGAGAGAAGAGCAAACAGAAACAGGAGGAAATGAGGCAAGGACGTTGGGGAGATCCCTGCCCATGTGCCAGAAACAGAGCGAAGCCCAAACAAGAGTTTCCTGCCATCCTAACCCTGTGCCTTTGTGATTTTGTAGGTCACTGCACTGCTAGCAACCTTTACCTAGAAGTACTGTTTACGGCAAGCAGGATAGGTACTTCTGAGGAAGCAGACTGGGGGGCGGGCAGAATCACACGGCCCATGAGCCACATGTGGCCCTCACCCACTGCCAACGCAGATTCTACTGCCTTTGAATACCCCTTGATACACCCTGAGTTTTACATTCTTAAAAGAAGCAAAATGGCACTTGATTGCCACTAAGGAAGAAATGTAGCTTGTTCTCAACCTAAATTTGTCCATTTTAGCACTCTGCAGCCACCACGGAGCACTAAATGAGTCAAGTTCTGCTTGATAGCAAGCTGTATTTTTCCCTTTTGGCACTATTAAGGATTATGCAGTAGTTTGTTGCCAGATTTTGGCAGGAAACCAACAATTTGCTTGCTTGCTTGCTTATTTGTTTTGACTCTCCTCCCCCTTTCAGTGCAACCTGTGGATAGGAGCCGACCCAGGGGCTGAAAATATCCCTAGCAGACCTTCATCGATTGCCCACCCAGATCTATTGAACTATTCTGCACAACTACAATTCCGTGTGCACTTTACCAGGGTATAAGCCCCATTCAGCACAAAGAGGTTTAAATGCATATGATTTTGCAGTGAAGAGAACAACAGATGGCAGTTTAGTAGAAATAACACAGGGCATGAACATGACACATGCTCAGTTGGAAAGACCACAAATGTAATGAGACGCTGGTGGGATGGGGTGGGGGTGGCAGGAAGGACCTTCTTGTCTGCATCCCTCCTCAGGAGATGAAGACCCTCCCAGACTGAAGGTTATTCTGGTCAACCAGCTCAGCATCCTATTTTATACACAAATCTGATTGCTGCTCATCCTGAACCTCTGGATAAGCGCCATGTGTCACCCTCAACAGATTAGTAAATAGGGTTATGTTGCGAAAAGAAGCCACCTGTGAAGCACTAGCGTGGGTGCTGCTCACCTGGTGCTCCTGCTTGTCCTGCCTCACACTACCCCTGTGATCTTGCAGGCCCAAACAGATGGCAAAGGGAGAAGACTGATTAAGATGCTGGTAGGCAAGGCTCCACCACAGCACCAACAGTCGTTATACAGAAATACAGTATTGCTGAGCTGAGCCCAGATCGTGTCACGATGGTCAGGGCTGTAGCTCTGCTGGATCTGTTATTCTTACAGCCTTTGACTGTGTTAGCAAACAGATATCAAGTGAAAAATTAAGTCCTATTAGTAGCTGTGCATAAAGGAAACACTTTTTAACATAAATGCATGAATTAACAGCACGGAAGGAAATGGCTGCTACATAAATACCAGCACAGTGTCTGCTGAATTACAAATCATTATCCGTTCCAAATTATACACCCACAATGAGTTTCACGCAACCTCTAGTGACTATTGGAGGAGATTGTTTCTAGGCTGCCATTTAAAATCGTACCTTCTCAGTGGTATGCACAAGCTAACATTATATATTGGGCACCTTCCTAATTTGACTGATCCACAAAAGAGCATGATATGATGATGTGCAGCATTTGCATCACATTCTGAAATGTTCAAGGCACTGAACATCTATTATCCTGAAATCCTTACAATAATCCTGTGAGGCAGTTCAGCAACCCATCTGCAAAATGGTGACTGATATGCTGGTGTTGAGAAATAATGCCAGACCAAAGACACCAGGCGAGCCCACAGCAGAGGTGAGATTTAAACCCAAGCCTTCTGCAGGCTGGACTCAGATTTGGCTTCCTTCTCTCAAAGGAAGTTTTGTGGGCCCAGTTTGCAGGGATCTCATGCCCCCCACACTTACATCCCATGCCGCACTTATATCCCATACCTCGTTCAGCAGGGTCTCCCGACTTCGTGCAACATTTTCAGGGCGAGCGAGGCTGCCATAAGAAGCAATTGATGGAGAAGATCATTTCTGCCCATCCAGTGGATCCATATTATATCTGGATCCAACTCCTGATTAATTTCTCAATATTTTAGCTGCTGCATCCCACCAGGAGATATTCCATTTGTCAAATTTTCTCAGAATCAAATGCTAGTGAGGTTGTTCACTGTCCCCCAAAGTCCTTAGAATGCCAGTGCTCAACCCTTTCACTCTTTTCTGGCTGAAGTTCTCTCCTGAGCCATTTTGCCTTTTGAAAACTAGCAGGGTTCTTATCAGTGCATTATTTTCCAGGCCATATTTTTAACTTTCCATCAACCACTCCTAAAAGTCTGATTGGATTTAGTAACTCTTCCACAAGAAACTATAAATGAATGGGCCTTTAACATGGTGGGTGGAAGCCCTTTAAAAGGGCCAACTGTGTTTTAAGAGACTATATCTTGGCAGAACCTCCAGTAACTTGATCCATCACGGTGTTCTGGAATGAGCAGCACATCGGCACATCCCCTGCTTCCTCGTGGCACTGAAAACATTAATAATACAAAGCGCAATGGCACCACATAATGACTGTGTCTGAGCTTTAATGATGCGCCCCGTCAGTCTCAGACTCGAGGACATTAATAAGTCTGTCTGTTATATGGCACCCATCACCAGAGTGGGCTCATCAAAGGGAATAACAGGTAGCTATTTTTCAATTGAGCAATGAGAGCAAGTATATCTCACCATTATTGCTCTATATTTGAAGAGAAGCTGATGAGAAAGCTGATTTTCATCCAGGTGTTCAAAGTGGAATTTTTTATATCCGTCCATCCATTCATCGCATTTCTATACATCTCAGTAGCTGAAGCTCTCAGAACAGTTTACAAAGATTAAAACCCAAAATGTGTAACTTAATCATGTGATGGAAAACCATCTGCATGCACAAACATAAGAGGATTTTGCCCAGTCGACACAATAAAAATCCCAGGGTCCATGAAAAAGCTTGTCATGTGCTGCCATGCCTGGGAGTAGAGGAAGTTTTTGCCTGACGCTGGGAAGATGAAGTGGAAAGAGGCATTTGTGGTGCAGGCAGAGCATTCCACAACTGGCACGATCTAAACTAGCAAGCATCCAGAAGCGTTCAGAAAATCCCATGGGTGGCAAAAAGAAAATTGCATATCTCCTTATGTGGATCGACATTACGTCATTACGTGGAACTAAGTCCCACTGTGCTCAGTATGCTTGACTTACAGGTAACTGTACGTAGGATTCCAATCAAGATTGCAGCTGAAAAAGTTACTGATAAGGAATTTCCAATGCATTGCAGCCAGAACGCTAATAGGGCATTTTCCCTGGAATGGGCAATTTGTAATAAGCATTCCTCCTTTTAAAGCAAGCGCTTTGGGAGCTGCTCACCTTGGGTGGGACTGCTCAGTCCAGCCCTGTGCCTACGCCGCTCCTCAGCGCAGTCCTCTGTATCTTTACAGAGAATAAATCCCTCTTTGCTCCCTGGGTTTTGCTCCCAGGTAATAGACAAAGCAGCACATTTTGTATATGTCTGCTCAGAGATCAATCTCACTGAATTCAAGGGTACTTCCTTCCATGTAATTGTGTACAGGATTGCAGTCTTAGACTGACTGGGGAATCCATTAATCCATGAAAAAAGACATATTGAATCTGCGTCCCTTCCCTTCAAAAATGGGCAACGTTAATAACTTTATCTCACTGATAGTCTTTGTATTATGCTAAAGTCAAACAATCCAGTGCTAATCCAGAGATCCCTCTGCATGTTTCATATTCTCTCCTTAGCCCAACAATAGCCTAGCATGATTGAAGCCGATAAAATATAACAGCATTAATGCAGAAATCATTCAAGTTATGTAAACAGAGATAAATACAGTCCAGGTTGGTGGAATGTCTACCACATTAAGTTTATCTATATTTGTATTTTTACAGGAGGTCTAGGATAATAATTCAGTTTATGAAGTTTAATGACATTGCTAATGGAGTCTCTTCTTGTATTACCATGTAATTCATTTAATGATCTTTCTTAAACAAATCAAAACATCAGGAATCATTAAGAGTGGATAACTATCGAATATTTGGATTTCTCTTAACCAAAGCAGTGCCATGCAGAATGCTAACGATCTGAATTGTACCTATATCAAAAGCACCCCCTTCTCCCAATGGAGGATGTTTCCAAAATTCCCTCTCTATGAATCCCTCACCATTTCCTCCAAGATGTGCAGTTCTGCAGTTACTCAGCCCTTTTTTTGTGTAAAAGGACTAAATGCATCTAGGATCCATCAATCATTTGATTTGGCTTTCTAGATTTCATAAAAAACTTCTGTACCTTATTTATTTATATACTTTTTTGGGATAGTTCTAATCCGTCCAATCACTATGCGTCTCTGGATGGCTTACAAACAAAATTCAATAAATGCAACAGTATAAAAAATCATAAATACCCCAAACAATAATAGGACTAACAACCCACGACTGAAGAAAAACAGAATTAAAATCTTTTAAACATTAAAATACTGGGTGAATAAAAAGGTCTTGACCTGGCACTGAAAAACATATAATGTCGGCACCAGGCGGTCCTCTCTAAGGAGCGCATTCCATAGCCAGGGCACCACCGCGGAGAAAGCCTTCCTCCGAGTACTCTGTCTCCTGACCTCTTTCAAAGAGGGTTCCTGGAGAAGGACCTCTGCTGCCGATCTTAGGGGGCGGGAGGGCATGTAGGGAAAAAGATGTTCCTTTAGGTATCCTGGTCCCAAGCCATATAGGGCTTTATAGGTCATAACAGCGACTTAAATTGGGCCCAGACTTCAATGGGAGTCAGCCAGTGAAGCTGATAGAGGACTGGAATTATATGAGAGTAATGACTGGTCCCCGACAGCAACCTGGCAGTTCTGTTTTGCACCATTTGAAGTATCTGGACCGTCTTCAAGGGCAGCCCCACATAAAGCACATTACAATAGTCCAACTGGGAGGTTACCAGAGCATGTGTCACCGTTGCTAGGCAGTTCTCATCTAGGTAAGGATGCAGCTGATGGATCAGCCAAACCTTCTGATGCCTTTCATTCAGTCGGATAAGTCATGCACACTGAAACACACATGATTACTTTCAGTATGTTCTCACATAACACGCCAAAGTTCTCTCTGTCTCCATCTCCATCTCTGTCGTCTCCTTGCTTGTCAGATAGAGTGCCACCATGCAGGGAAGCAGTGGCATCCTCATTCTTATCATCACTTTTTGCCTGAACCAAAATTGGATCCAGATGAAGAGACAATTTTCAGTGGTGAAGGGGAAGTCCAAAGGACTCTTGTTAGTGTGGTCCTGCCAGGGTGTGGGCCCTCAGCAGGAACCTAATCATGATTACTCTTGATGCCAGCTTTGTGACATTTGGTATGGAAGAAAAACCCATTGAAAGAAAGCCTTGGAGCTGGGAATCAGAGCTCTAACCACCTTCCCTGCTGCTGACACAGAAAACATGGAAGGTGAAAGGGAGCTGTTTCAGGAGAAGGGGAGGAAACTGGAGAGGGATGAGCTATCCTGAATCCTTTCTAGCTGCCTTCCCACCTCTGGTGAGAAGATCCAGGTGGAAGGAAGGAGAGGCAGAGCTTGGTTCCACTGCGTCTTCTGCTCTGCACTGGATGACCAACATCATCCAAGTGCTTATGGGCACCACTGCAGGATAACTTCCTTCATGATATGGATTAAACTGTCCCAAGAAACTGTCAAGTTAGCATCTGAATAAATAAGTAAACAAAAGATTGTCACCACTGCACAAATGGCCGTCATTTACACCCAGAACCATGCAAGCAAAATCTTCCTATCACTTCTTTCATCTAAATCCATTCTAAGAGTATTGGCCAGCAGATCAGAGTTCCAGTCCCCACTCAGCGATGAAACCCACACAGTGTCTTTGGGCCAGTCACTCTTTCTCAGCCTAACCTCCCTCACAGGGTTGCTTTGTGAGGGTAAAAAGGCAAGGAGAAACTTGTAAGCTGCCTTTGGGTCTCTGCAAGAAGAAGAAAGGTGGGGTATAAAATATGATGATGATGACTGAGCTCAAGGATCATTTAAATCCCTTTTCTGCTGCTGTGGATAACTGCAGTCCCTGCTCCCGTGAACATTAGTTGCCTTGTCCCTGCCCAACTGGCCATGAGCTGCCATTCCCAATTTCTGCAAGGAGGCATCTGTGCCTGCTGCACTCCCACAGGCTAGCTTACCTCACACGGCTCAGAAGACCAACAAGAATAATTTGTCACATAGACAAAGATTAGCCAGAGTCTGCATAAAATTGGAGTGGGGGAACCTTCAGAATAATAAGGAAGAGACAAGGGAAAGTTCTGGACCTTGAAAAAAAACAACAACAATGCTTTTTTAGTGTTATGCCTTTGGCAAAATACCCATGTTTGAAAGCCATTGAATGGGAAATATATATTATTTGCTTAAAGATTTATTATTTGATTTTTAGAGCCTAGTGTAGGATTAATGCTTACTCAGAACTTATTCCAAGTGCTTTGGGTCTAGAAATTGAGCTGTAAATCTCAGAGGAAATTTCGAGTACTTTCTCAAGTTGAATGGATCATAAATACTGCGCAAAAAAAGCAGCCTATTTTGCAGTAATTTCACTTGAAACTACATTGGGTGGAACTGCTGGGGAAGTCAGCTTTGGCCCCTGAGGATGTAATCAGGGATCTGATCACACATGCATGCAAAGTGACTGAGATAAGGGATGGCTTTCCCCAGGGAATTTCACATCTATGGGTGCAAAGCCTTATGCATGCCTTTCCTCCTTCCTCATGCTACCTGACTCTGTTAAACTTTGGCTGGATGCAGATGTAACGTTTCAAGTGCACTTCATGCAGGTGGCTTGGAACAGTCCTCCCTGAGTTCAGTGCACCTGCTCCTTTTTGTCTCTTTCAGCAAGCTGTGGAAA
This sequence comes from Varanus komodoensis, assembly GCF_004798865.1. Taxonomy (NCBI): domain Eukaryota; kingdom Metazoa; phylum Chordata; class Lepidosauria; order Squamata; family Varanidae; genus Varanus; species Varanus komodoensis. Next base: position 28,497,853 of record NW_025335349.1, read on the forward strand.
GCCAGTTCTGCACACTTTTTAGCAGGGCAAAGGAGAAAGGGCAAGGCTTTTTTTGTCATAGAACGCACCGGAACAGCGTTCCGGCACCTTTTTTCGATGGATTTTTCCACCTTTGGTTTTGAATCGCCTTGTCGGGCATAGCAGGTCTGTGGCAAAATCATTGAAATAGTGCATGCAGGCTGCCTGTGTGTCTGCGGTGGTTGTGATGGCGCTGCTCGGCTTGTGATTGGTTGTGTGGTCACACGCTGAGTGCTTACTGCGGGCAGCAACCATTATGTTTCATTACACAGTGTTGGTGTGTGTAGAGTGACTGGCTACATGCAAAAGGAAGATAATTTCTTTATTTTCAAAAAAGTTGGTGAATTGAAAATCCTTTTTTAATTTTTAGTGTAAAAGTGTGACCCCAAATTTAAAAATGAAAAAAATTACTAATTACTTCTCAACCACCGGTCCTGCTAATAAAAGATTACCCTTTAAAAAACCCTAAATAAAAGATTAACAAGATGTGAGTTCTGGCACCTTTTTTTTTTTTTTTTTTTTTGCAAAAAAAGCACCAAGAAAGGGTATTGGCAAACCAGTGCCTATGGCTTGGCTAGTGCCTATGACATTAGCAATATACTTGCCTCCCAACTCCAGCGCAAATTTGCATTTTTTAAAATGTTTGTGAATATATTGTGACCCAAATTTCCTGATTCCCACCCAAAGTCCCTCTTTCATTAAGAGCACCATTACTGTTCAGGGTACTCTTTTGTCCCCCATGGAAATGATTTTGCGGGTGCCTGATCATGGGAGGATAGGTGAGTAAGCGCAAGGCCATATTCATGGTGACCGGCAACCATTCCCATGATCACAGTCCCTGGAAGCGGGCTTACCGTGTGTACAACCTGTTTTGCTTCAACCTGCCTCCAAACAGTCATGCCTGGGGAGGGGTGGAAGGGAACATGAACTGGCTGGTGAGAAGGAGAATGTCATTTCCCTGGGCACAAATATGGGGCACAGAAAATGATCCCGGGGTTGGAGCAGCTCCACTATGAAGAGCGGCTGCAACAACCAGGAATGTTTGCAAAATGTGTATGAACCTATTTTAATCCATGGGAGAGGAGGGCAGGCTTTGGAAAGATGTCCCTTTGGAAAAATACCCAAGGCTGATTCAGTCCCCAAACCAGGCCTGAACCCTGAATGGGAAGCGTCTAGAGCCATCTTCCTCAACCTTCAGATGTGTTGGATTTCACTTCCCATCAGCCCCAGTCATCATGGCCAATGGTCAGAGATGATAGGAGTTGTGATCTAAAACTTCTGGAGCATACTAGGTAGGGAGAGGCTTGGGTTTAAACTGTGTATTTACCAGATGGTATCCTTTTGGAAGACTGGCTGAGTTGCGAATTGGAGGCACTACTTTTCAGTGCTTCTGCTCCTGCGTAACCAGCCAATTCCAGCAGGTGGCGCTGGGGATTATGGCTCTGCGCCATGGCAGGTGTGCCAGGGCCCCATTTTATCCCCAGGGCCCCATTTTATCAGGGCCCCATTTTATCCCCTGTGCTACATGAAGCTTCTGGGAGAAGTTATTTGGAGGTACAGGCTGAGGTGTCACTTACATGCAGATGACACACAACTCTGCCTCTCTACCCAGGTGAGGCAGGGGGCACTCTGAATCAGTGTCTGAGCATGGTAATAGATTGGATGAGGGCCAACACTCTAAGACTAAGTCCAGACAAGACTGAGGTACTGTTAGTGGATGGCTTGTCTGTCCAGGTGGGTGATATTCAAGCTGTTCTGACTGGGGTTGCACTTCCCCTAAAGGACAAGGTTCATACTTTTGGGGTGTTCCTGGACCCAGAGCACTTTTTAGAAGCTTAGGCTGATATATCAACTATGACCTTGCCTGGACAGACAGGGCCCAGCTACAGTAATCCATGCTTTGGTAAACTCTGGATTGGGTTACTGCAATGACATATATGTTGGACCTTTGAAAATGGTCTGGAAACTTCCACTCATCTAGTAGCAAGCAGCAAGACTGTTAATGAGGACTGGCTCACAAGAACACAACACACCAGTCCTCTTCCAGCTACGCCAGCTGTGGGTTGAAGTCTGGGCTCAATTCAGATTGCTAGTACTACTAGTCAAAGCCCTAAATGACTTGGGGCCAGGTTATCTGAAGGATCACGTCCTCCTGTATGTACCTACCCAGACCTTGAGGTCATCTCTGCGCACTATCTCCGGGAGCCTCTTCCAAAGGAAGTGAGCTGGGTGTCTTCCTGGAGGTTGTGGCACCCCAGTTTTGGAATGAGCTCCCCAAAAGGGTGCACCTGCTTTGCTTTCTTTTTGGTGAAGGTGAAGACATTTTCAGTCCCCCGGCATTTTAATAGTTTAACTTTATTTTCTATACCTTCCAACAGCCAAAGCTCTCTGGGTGGTTCACACTTTTAAAAAGCGTTTTAGCTTTGTTTTTATGTATTCCATTTTCTTTTGTACCACTACCATGCTTCTATACTGAATCATAGCAATTGCAATTGCTGTTATGGTTTTATTTGGTTTTAAATTCTTTTAAATTAATGTTTGCATCTTTTAAAAGTTTGTTTAATTTTAACTGGTATTAACCTCCCAGAGATCCTCAGCGATTGGGTGGTATAAAAATGAAATAGATAAATAAATAAAATCCCCCTCATGTGACTTATTTATATACACAATCAGTATAAGAATGAAACTTAAAACTAATGCCATATTTTCCATTCCAAAAAAGAAATAATTTCTTTTCTTTTGTAAATGGGCAATTCTACTCTGCTTTGCTTAAAAATCAAGTTTGAAATGGCACCACAAAACAAGTCAGCAATTTTGTAGTGAGGGAACTGGTTTGGTGTGTTAAAGTAACACATTGTGCCATTTTAAAGCAACACTGCGTTTTTGTTTTTAGGAGAATTTCTCCCAAGTCTCTCTCTTTGTCTCTGAACACAATGGACTTTTTTTAAAAAATATTTATTTAGATGAATTCCATAGCTGCACCTACTGAATTGCTGCTTCAAAGTTCATTGTATGGCATCTACAATCATATGGGCCAGACAACTGACTGTAGCTCCTAATCATGTTATTGGACAATCTCTCTCTCTCCCACTCCCTCCCTCCCCCCTCCCCTGTGTTTACACATGCTCATGCGAACATGTTCCTATAAACATATTCAAATAGCTGCCTCCGTTCTTTCTAGTTATGCTGCAGTCTCTGCATAGCCAAGATCTAAGCCTCGCGTATTCGGCAAGAGAGTAGCCTTGGAATTGCTTGCCAAGATAACAAAATGATCCAGATATCTGAGACTCAGAGTAAAATGTCAGGTCTTAACTGTGAACGTGATCCAATTATTCCGGTGACATATGGCATCCCCATGAGTATATTTTCTCACTTCAACGAGCATAATATTCCAGGCTTAATATTTTGTCTCTTTTGCACAGATGTTTCTGAGAGAAATTAGCACATGAAAATGTGTTTGTATTCATCATCTGCTTCCTCTGTGGTTAAAAATAATTCCTAACCCCATCCATTGTGCATGCAGAGTTATAGTTTAAAATAGGACAAACACATACAGTGCAGAATTCATTCCAAAATAGCTATCTCAATAAGGGTTTTTTAATCCACCAGTTCTCATGTATTGTTAGCTTCATTTCTTTTTGCCAGATCACCCACCCAAACATATTTATGAATCACTGGATGGTGAAAACTGGAGATCTGGGACAGTAATCCACCTGGAGGAAATAGGTGTTGTCAGGGCAGGAAGGTGTTAACAAGAGCTGACCCAATAGAGCCAAGCTTCAAGATCAGGTGGAACAAGGAGGCTGCTTTAGGCAGGTGATTTGGGCACTGCAGGAAACTGGATGCTATTAATGCACTTTTATTTTGTCTCAGGTGCCTGGCTTTAGGCTTTGGCTACCAGGCACCTTGACTGGAGACAGTGGGACCTTTAGCAAGTCTCCTTAGGGCAGCAAAATGTCTTGGGCCGGTCCTATGTATTAGCTATCACTTCAGGACTGAGTCATTGCTTTAAATGCGTGCCTAGCAGTTATGTCTTCTTTTCATCTTTACACTAGAGTAGACAAGGAAGGGGATACTCCCAATTTTAAAGCCCCTCCTCCTCCCCTCTGTGCTAGAACCCCAATCAGAGACCTTGCATCTGCTTTAGGGTATTAAAAAAAATAATAAACCCCACAAGTCAATGCATCTGAGATTCCTTGGCCCCTATTCCAGATGGCTGCCTCTTCCCTTGACTTGGTGTGGCTTCGAAATGGTCAGTGCACTTCATCTGGTCGCAATTTGGCAAGCCAACCTTCCATGCATTTGTACAAAGATCTTGTAGGGAGCTCTGTGTGAGAAGACTGCTCACAAAGAGCCTTCCTGGGTCAGACCGATGAGCCATCCTGTCCAGAATCCCGCTTCCCACAGTGCCCAATCAGGTACCCAGCTGGAAATCCTCAAGAAGGGCTTGGAGGCCAGGCAATAGCCTGCTAGCGAAGCTGCTGCACGGCAAGTGGTACCCAGAGCCACATGGCCCTTGGACCTCAACCGTATTGTGTATAGAGTTTGGAAAAGGGCTGCTATAAATAGCCCACAACAAACTTCAGGAGTTTTGGACAGTTGTTATAGATGGTGGTGGTGGGGGAGCTACAAAACCTTGGATGTTGCACTCTAGAAACCCCAGCAAACTAATCTTGAGCTCTGCCGCTAAGTGAGGACCTGGGAGTGTCACACAGCACTTTGAGGCAAAGTCTATTTTTCTGATGAAGACAGCAGGAGCCCTTCAGGACAAAATAGATTGTAGGGAAGACCTCTGGAGCCCTGTATCTCCGGGCTAGTCATCGTTCTTTCTGCAAAGCCATTAGCTATGGCATTAACTACAGCATATGAATGGAAGCCAGCAAATTACAGCCAAAAGGCTGTATCAAGTGCAGCCTCCCTTTTTCCATTCATTCTGCAGGATGCAATTGTGCTTTCTGAATTTATGTTTTCATTACAGATTATTTCCCAGAAGTACCAGGCGTTGATACACACCTGACCAGTCTGAAAGATGGGTTAAAAAACAGAAAGATGGAATAAAAATGTTGGTCTTGTTTTGGGGGCCAACATTTGATATTTGTCTTTTCAGAGAAGTTTGGGTGACAAAGAGGTACAATCCAAGAACACCCTACAAAACCTGAAATGAGGCGTGACACTCAGCTTTGGTGTGAGAAGTGGGTGGATGGGTGGGTTCTTCTAAAGACCATGGACCTCCTTCAGTTGGAGAACCAATTAGGAGTTCAATGAAGACCCATCATTCCACTTACAGAAGGCTCCCGCCTATAGAATGGAACTTCTGCGTATTTTCCTCCCCACTGCAGCCTTCTCCCACCCCCCACCCTGTTCCCTCCAAAGGGATATCCTTTCACTGCCCAAACAACAGATCTAGATCCAAATCTAGAAAGGCAATGCTATCATCTCCAATAGTTTAGGTCAGCTCATAATCTGCTTGCCTCAGAATCAGCTTTGCTGCCTCTTCCTCTCTTTCCAAATTTACCCTGTGAAGAGAGGAGAGGAAAAGTGGCAAATCTGATGGTGGGGGGTGGGGGGCTGGTTACAAATCTCAGCATTAATTTCCCATGGATGCTTGCTGACAACACAAAAGCATTTCTGAGCACATTTGGTTACTTCTATTGCCACTGGGAGCAATGGGATATGTCATTTTTTATTTCCTTGGCTCAAAATTACAGCCTTCCCACTAACAAGTAATGTTACAATTGCATCCCAGGAAATTTTAGTTGGGCTTCCTGTTATCTCCAGATTAGAGTCTTGCAGGATAACTTTGGGAAAGGAAGGAAAGTTGGGGACAAAGAAAGGTGAATGAGGAGTTCCAGCAAACCTAACTTTCTAAGAATCGTGAGGAAAGTCCAAGCTTTCTTTCAGAAAACTCAAAAAGGATGATCCTATTCCTAATCAGTGTGCACATGCCCTATTAATAATTGAAATTTGGTTTCAGGCCTGATTCAAATTCAGAGTCAGATTGTGTACACCCATTAGTGGACAAGTCCATTAACCTGTGTTTGACCCTGCCCTTTACATTTCTAAGAGCTCCAGTACATACATACAAACATACCCACACACATGCAGTTGTTGTTGAACTGTGCCATCAAATCCTCTCCAGCTCATGTGACCCTATGAATGAATGCTCTCCAAACCATCTTGTCCTTGCCAGCCACGCTCAGCTCAAGGCTGTGACTTTGTGTAGCTTTGTGAAGTCAATCCATCTTATATCTGGGCTTCCTTTTCTTCTCCTGCCTTTGACTTTCCTTAGTAGGACTGTCCTCTTCGGTGAGTTTTGCCTTCGCATGATCCACCCAAGGCATGACAGCTTCAACCTGGCCATTTTTACTTCCAGGAAAAGCTCTGGCTCAATACATGCATACAAGTCAAACACCACTTAAAGCTCTGATTTAAAAAGTGATGTTTGGGAAGATGGTGCTCCCTTGCCAAACTTTTGGCCAACAGCTTTGGCTTGGCTGTGACAAACACAGGGCGCATCCTCATGGTCACTGGCATCATCACCTTGAAGCTACAAGACACCACAGGATTGATTCTCAGAACCTGCATTCATTCCCTGGGATCAAGTTTTGGAAGATATGAAGTCTTCTGCATTTAATCCTTTGCAATATTCCAAGCCCTGCTGCCACTTTCCCTAGCTATTGCTTCTTATTTTACAAAAATATGTGGGAGAAAGCCAAAAGAGGCCTCTAGTCCAGATCTGTGGGAACAAAAATATCCCTGTCCGTTGCAACCAGATTACTTTAGTGGCCACAGAAGCAGAAGGACTAGCTTTAATGACTAATGATGTTTTTGGACGTTGGGTCCAAATCCCATCTGGATGGCTGCATATTCGCTCTCACAGATGTTCATGACTAAAGAGGGAACCTCTCTCTATGTATATGCAGAATTCTTTGATGCTGAGCAACCACTTCCAGGCCTGCAAATGTGGAATTGGTGGGCAAAGTTTGCAAACCAGATGGCAGAGCTTCTGGACAGGCTTCAGCCATGATACTTTGCCTTGTGTGAGTTGAGCTAAAGAGGATCAAGAGGAATCACTAGGACTTTATGCTGGCTTAGCAATCTTTACTAGATTGTCTCATTGTCTCTAATCAGTTGTGTGTGTTTCTGCTTTGCTGGCCTTGAAGAGCTGTTAAAAAAATCTGTGCAGCAATGTAGCTTTTTTCCTGATAGAAATGGGACCTTCAGCATCTACCAGGGTGTGGTGGAGCCAGGACTTGTAGGGGCGCAGTACCAGTACTGTTTCATTAGCGGGAATAATATCTGGCATCCCATTCAGAATCACCTATTTTCTCTGATCGGAGCTGCAGTCCTCACAGTAGCTGGGAAGCAAATGAATTTTTTTAGCAACACTGCATAGATGTGAGCTCTCCTTGTTGTAATGAAAAGCTATCTGCTCTTGAATGGGCAATTAAGTGCCAATCATTCTATAAAAGACTTTCTCCTTCTAGAGATGCATATGGCTAGTCCTGCCCCCACTGCAATGCCATGCCTGGGTTTTAGGAGCCTCCTAGGAGCTGTGGCTATGGGGACTGTCATGCATTCACCACCATAGCATTGCCATCCAGAAAGAGCAATATGCTACTTGAAGTGGCCCTGAGCTTTTCTCTGCATTATAGGCTCCCACTCAATTTCACTGATTTTCTGGCACCTTTGATTTAAAGCAAAATGCCAAGCTATATTGGGAGGCTACATCTCAAAACAACAACAGCCCTCAAGAAATTAGGAGAGAAGGAAGAATGACTTCAATAGGACTGGCAACAATTTCACCGTGAGATTCTGTGTCTGTCTAATTTTGGTGAGGTCTATTCCATCCATGCAGAGGAACACACCTGTAGGGCTACACCTTCCCTTTGGCTACAAGAAATGAACTCTGAACAGTGGTGTGAACAGTGAACAGAGCTCAGGACTGACACACAGTCCTGAGACAGGGAACATGATCAGGTTAATAGTCATGGTAGCGAAAAGCCAGCATTTTGAATTCCAATTCTACTAGAATTCATCCAAAGTGAACCCCAAGGAAATGGACTCCTATTACTTTGTCAGTCTGAAAACTTGAAATGTTAATGTTTAAAATTTAAAGCTTCTAAGTGCAGGAAACTGTTTTCCCTCTATCCAATATTTTAATCTTTGAAAATGAAAAGGATGAGGTTTACAGTTCCTAAACTTCCAGATCCTGTTTGAATTTAAATGTGATTACTATTTATGGAGCTCTGGCCTGTGATTCACACCTAAACTTGTTCTCTGTAGGCATTTTTACTACTGTGATGGGATTGTTATTCTTATTCTTTGAGTCTGGAGTTGTTTGGGGACCTCGAAGGTATTATTTTGCTTTGGAGACAAGGGTGCATGGAATAAATTAATTCAGTCCTACACATCCCCTATTCCACATATTTATTGTCCCTGTAGGAGAATAGCATTATGAATAACAGAACAGCTTTATGAGTCTCTGAAAATAAATTCTATAAAATGGTGGACAAATTGCTAAAAACTATAAGGAAAATAATGAAAAAACAAAGAAGACACAACCTTACCTGTGGTGAAATAATTCAAGACAGCACCTGACCACCCCAAAGTCTCTCCGGTGACTAGTTGTGTGTGACCCTCTCCAGTTTCTGAAACTCAACCACACTCTTCCAAATTATATGTTATCTGTTTAATTCTGCCTCAGCAATTTCATACTATGTAATTCACTTCCAACATGGATAGAACTTCCAGTCTAGTGGGGTACCATCTTGGGTAAGCCTTGTGTTTGGTCATCTTGCTATATTGATTAATTATTTCAATAAATTTGAAGAAACAATGATAAGTACTGAAACTGGGAGCCTAACATTTGACCTAACATGAGGCCTTCCATTGATTATCCAGTCAATGTAACTACAGTACAGTACATTGTACAAAGAAAAACAGAGGAGATTTCAGAAAGGGAGGAGTGGGGAGGGGAAAAAATGGAACTGCTGCCAAAATGGGTGCTAAAATGTGGGCCTGGCAAAGGAGGCACCTGCAGTGGAAGTGCTGCCCCTGCCCAGTACAATGATCCTGCATGGGCCACGGCGGTCCAGTGTGGCCACCTGGTACAATGAAGAGGCACAGCCGCAACAACCACCACCCCAGCCTCCCTGTGTGATGCTGAGGTGCCCTCCCATTCTGATGAGTTTTTCAAAACTTGCAAGGCACCTTAACTTTTGTGACAGAATTTCAGCCATCACAGAGAAGCATTTTTATTACATGCGAACTTATTCCATGTAGCCAAGCTAGCTGAGTGACTTTTGCAAGGCAACCAAGGAAGCAGACTATGCTTCTTCTCCATCTGGATGTGAGGAAGCTGTTAGAGGGTTGGTAGATATTTCAGGGTGGTATGCTGTGCCAAATGAAAGAGGAAATGCTGGTACCTTTTCTGTCATTTTGCAAGATTCCAGCCGCATATGCTAGTGACTGAAAGCACTGCTTTTCTAGCATTAGCAGACTAATACATCTGCCAAGGTTTAATTCTAATTGTAAATGCAGCACAGTCAGAACACGAGAAAAAAACAGAAGTATTGCACCAGTATTTCTCACATGGCACAGGGATAAATTGAAGCCCAACACTCAGAACCAGAACTTTCAGATGCCCTGGTAGCACTCCAAAGATCCCAGCCTCTCTGGAAAGAGGATTGAGTCATCCCTTGAGGTGGGAAGGGCAACCACCATGGAAGCAACCCCACCATGGCAGGGCCGTGGTGGCAGCAGAGGCTCTGCTCCATCCCAGCCTTCAGCCTATCTCTTGTCTTCTTTTGGCACCTCCTCAAAATGCCAAAATGTTCTTACTGAGCTGCCTGCGGGACTCTCTGCCCACCCAGCTGATTCAGCCACCCTTGCAGCCAAGGCAAGGGCTTCCTTTGCCCAGCCGCTCCACTCATTTCTGGAGACCAGCCCCTTCTCCAGGGTTCCCCAGATCCCAGATATGAGACTGGCCTGAGACAATAACCAGGAAGATCTAGGTTTGCTGCCACAGAAACGTATTTCAGATATAATTGCCAGAGATTGATCGTCACGGTACTTATAAATTCCAGGGGCTTGCCCATCTCTGGTGAGCGCAGCTTGCCGCTGCCCAGGGGAACATACAAGTGGGTCAGAAAACTACTCCAAAAGGCAGAGAAAGTGATGGCCGCAGGATAACTCATCGATCACCTCCACACGGCTGTCTTTTGTTTTAGTATGCAACCTAAAAACCGCATTTTGGAAAAAGAAAAAGTAAGTGTGGGGGCGGTGGGCAGCAGGGGGAGACACTGCGTTTAGGCCAAGTCTTCGTCATTGTTTGTCCCCAAGAATTGGCCCCTGTAGTGAATGTTGCCCCCTCATCCTGAAACTGTGTATATGCAAGGACACATCAAAGGTACAAGAAAAACTGGGTGTTCCTCAGCTCTGCTGCTCAACCAGAAGGTCTCCCTGGAGATATTTTACAAGGATGTCTTTCAAATCTCTTCAGCTTGTAAGACAGAGCTTGAACTCCTTCCTTGTCAAGATCAGGGCACCCACCACCCCTGTGCCGCTGCTTCATTTTCTCTTTCTTCCAGCCCAGGATTTCAGTTCACTTCAAACACTGGAAGTAAATCTCACGGTAGTGAAAACATCCTGAGGGAATGGGGAGATCCATATCGCAAAGCTGCTTTAGGGCTTTTCTCTTTCACGCCCACACAGCTGTGATTGAGTTGAAGAAGTCATTCAGAAAAGTCTTAATAGACTGTGAGATCATCTTACATTTTTGACCACAGACATAAAAACGTGGCCTGATTAGGTCGTTAGAATAAAAGGATCTGTACATGAACGACACTTGCAAATCAAGTGTGGGAAATCCAAGCCCAGGTTCGCCTGGGCAGTGCCTGTGAACCCGCCAGGAAGCGAGCCAGAGGATGGGGTGGCTCTTTTCATCTCAAGTCAGGCAAAGGTGGAGGCTCTGAAGTGCCACTTAGGCACAGCAGCCAATTAGACTCAGGAGACAGGAGAGCAAAACGCTTAAAGGGGTCTGAGCTGACAGTGGAGTTGGTGGAGGAATTCCTTCTGTCACCTCATTTTCCACTTCTGAATCATTATGCAAACTGAAACTCAGTTATCTTTTGTAATGCACGCTCTCTGATTTTTGCACTGGAGTACTTCAGTGCAAAATAGGCATACAAAAATGTGTAGAGTAGGGGAAATAGCATGAAAATACATGATATTAGGAATATCGCTCTGAAAAATACGTATGAGAAGCAAAAGTACATATAGAACGCTTATGTTAGGAACAATATGCAGAAAATACCTATGTATTCTTAAGTAAATGTTAAAAAAAGTTCTGGATGAACAAACTTAGGAATGGAAAAATTCCCAATGTTATAAATAAGCCAAACTTAATAATGGGTAAAGAGAGAACCAAAGCTGAGATATGCATCTATCTCAAATAGCCTCAATTGAGTATCTGTCTCAAATTGAGTAACTCAGTTGAGTATCTACCTCAAATACATAGTCACTAGCAAATAGCGAATAGTGACTATCAGAAAGGAATCTTGTGGTTGTGGTGGATGCTTCAATGAAAACATCAACCCTTGGGTGGACTCTCACATCACAGCAAGCAATCCTGTGTTGTTACTACGGTCCACAGTTGTGACCTTTTCGCCTTGATCTACCCAAGAGATGAGCAAGCGGCTTGTATGTCAGTGTGGTTTCCATCCTCCCCTTTCAAACCTCCCCCTGGTAGCATGTATCTCACTGGTCACCCTGCCTTCCACCAGCCTCAAGTTGTGCTGCTCCCTGCTGGCATCACCTGCCTCTTCCTCACTGGCCCACACAATTCCCTGGATGTGTCTCTGGTGCCACCTTCCTTCACTTTATTTCCCCACCATGTCCCTTGGCCAAAGCTGCCTCTCAGCAAACAGTTCTGCACCTTGTCCCACTACAATCCTTCTCCACACCAAATCATCTTTACCCACACAACCTCCCACTTTTCCCTTGCTGAAGATCTACGGAGACCTGGGCACACTTCCCCACTTTCTCTACTGCCCACCAGCCCAGATTCCAGCTTTCTTACTCTGTCTCCTCCCATCCCTTTCAGTCAGCAGCAAGAACAGTCCTCTGCTCCCTCCCTGGCCGGGAAATAGCCCCATATGGTCATTGCCACAGTCCATAAGCTTGCATACACACTTTCTCCCAACCCTACACCAACCCTTCCCCACAGAAAAGAAGCATCTGAAGCAAAGAGAATCTTTCTTTTTGTAGCATCGGAGGGAGCTAGGTTATCAGAAAGCTTGCAAAACTGGAAATGCAGCATATAAATCCTCAAAAATACATATTGAGCTCTTCTGCTAGCATTCAGACTCTGCTGTCTGAAAGCTTTGCTCAGAGGTTGTGCCCAGAATCTAAGCACCTTCACCTCCCCAGACAGCATTCTTCCCAGGGTAGCTTGGATCCAGCCACAGGATACAGGCTTGCTCTTTCTGCCTCATATCAGGGATGATGCTTCCTATTCCTTAACATTACAACATTCATCTTCACATCTGGGCATCACAGTCTGCATGCAGCAGTGCACTGAGGGCACCAAAAGCTGCCTTCAGGACCGCTCTGGAGTAAACCTATCCATGCCATGGCCCCATGATCCACCTGCACACCTCTCTGCAGGACAGGATGCCTTGATGGGCCATCCACCATGGCCACTGCTGGAGAGCATCCTTGCATCTATGCAGGAATAGAGGCTTGGGTCCAGTGCGAGTACTGCAGAGGGTAGTCCCCACAGATTCAGTGAGAAATGGCTGCACGACTCTCCCGCACCTCATGCCTGGTGCAGCAGGTGTTCAAAGGGAAGGGAAGAGATGGAAAAGGGGCAGGAGGTGAAAAGAGAAAAGTGCACCGAAAGGAGTGAAGACAGGCAACTTCCCAGATGGCTTTCCTGGCCTCAGCTACCTTTCATGTGTGCCAATTTATGTTTATGTTTATGTCTGTGCATTCCTCCCCCATGGAATGAGATGAGGGCTTAATTCTCCTCTCCCCGCATTGTTACAAAAAGACTTCCCACCAACCTCTTATCCTGCATTTTCATAACCTGGTGAAGGAGAGATAGTTGCCCTTCTCCAGGAGGAGTGGCCGTCCTGCTCAGCACAGAGAATCACCCCATAGGCTAAGCAGAGAGACATGAGCACAGCACAGAGAGAGTATATATGTATATATGTATGTATTTTATTTAAAACTTTTTTAGACTGTCTTGGGACAGTTTACAGTAAGACAAAAGACAGACTAAAACACAGCATCCTAATCCATTCCTAACAATGAAACCCATCTTAAAATAACAGTCCAACCTTAAAATATTGGGAAATACAGTAGGAATACAGTTGAGTGTAGAGATAGGAGGAGGAGGGCTGCTTGCCCATCATGGCTTCTGCCATGGTCTGCCATGAGCCTGTTTTGGGAGAGCAGTGTTCCCCTTGCCTGCTGGCTGGGCAGCTCTGTCCGCATGCCTGACACCCTCTACTGGCATTGCTCCTTCCTTGCCTTGTGGAGCTTCCGCCAAAGTTGCTGCTGCACTTTCCACAGGGCACTGTGGGGCAGCCACTCCTTTCCCACCAAGGTGCCCCCTTTTGACCCTCCCTGAGCTTGCCTCTCTGAGCTTGCGCCGGCTGCAAGGGGGCAGGGATGGTGCTCCAACTTGCAGTTCTGAGATCAGAGTGTTGACCCTGATCTCAAAAGGATCCATAGTCTGTCTATAGTCCCTCAGCCATAGTCTAGGGCTGTAGGATTATTCCCATAATGAATAATATCCCCTATTTAGAGTGTCTCCCATGTAGCTTCCATGGGAAAAATCCCATTTGGATACACAGAAAACACAGCCTGGCAGCACACTTCCACACTTCCATAAAGGCATTCCTCATCTTTGAGTGAATTGAGGAAATTAGAGAAACATAAGTTTACACTTGTAAAGATTGTGCCACCTACTAAATCCTGTTTGTTGAATAGTTTCCACATCTTTATTAGCATCCTGTGAGTATAAGCCTTCTCTAATTTTAACCTTAGACTCACTTAGATGAAAGAAAGCCAATAAAAGAGACAAACGGGCGGGTTTTTGTTTTTTGTTTTAAAAAAAAGAAGTGCCACCACTGTGGTTTTTCTGTTCTAAATAGCAACACTTAGCCAGTTGATCAATCTTTTCAGATAAAAGAAAATGGCCTTACACTGACAGACATTGATGGTGGCCCCACTTCAGCGCAAAGCCAAGCAGTCAGAGTGCGAAGTGGATGAACCAGTGTGCCTCTTAGAAAGCGATTCTGTGCACACACCCCAAATTGCTATACCATACAAAATTTGTCCTAAGAGTGTCTGCTCAAATATTTTCAATGGTGGGTACACCAAATAGCATTCTTTAGTTCTGAAGAAGGTATAACAAGCTTTTGCAAGATCTAGAAGCATCTCTGATAATAGTGTCTTTATCTTCTTCCAGGACAGAAATACTTGCAAGGGGAGCATTGCTTGATGATGATCCCAGAACTATTTATTTCTTTAGGAGTCTTTTTTCCAAGCACCATAATTTTAATTCTTCTTTCCATAATTAAATCAGTTCTGTAATAAGATCCCAATTTTTTCAACAATTTACATATCCCTATTTGAGTAAGGGATAGAAAGGCCATATCTTTTTCATATATAAATAAAATCTTACATTCTCCTATAGAAAGGGGGTGTGGGGAGAAAGGCCATGTACAATTTTAGGAATGCAGAAACTAAATAAAGAAGGTGGTAACAGACATCCCTGTCTTGCCCCTCTGAGAGCTGAGATGGGTGGAAGTGCACAGAGAACCTGGCCCATGCATACCTGCATACTGGTATGGATATAAAGCTTCTGAACTGGAATCAGGAGTCTATCAATATTTGTGCCCTGCAGTATATCCCATATATTGTCATTTTTTATGAAATCAAATGCTGATCGAAGTTCAACAAGAGCAAACAATATAGATTTCAAGGATCCTTAGACTATCTTCTGAATTAGATGCTGCAAAAATAAAACACTGAATTGTAGCACTGAATGCTTTCCTGAAAACACCTTGTTCAGGATAGATTATCAGGTTAGCTTTTGTCCAGTTTAATTATTTTATCATTGTATTGCAGTGATAGCTCACCTTTTTGCTGCTTGTGAAAACACAAGGTGCCTTATATTTATTTATTTATTTGGGAAACTTGTATGCCACCCCATTCACATAAGCCTCGGGGGGACTTCCATCAAATAAATAACAATAAAAAATATAACAATTGGATACATCCAGGCAATAAATAAAACCAATAAATAGATTAACAATTAATTAAAATAACATTTAAATAAAAAGGTCTTGGCCTGGCGCCGAAAAACAAATAATGACGGCTCCAGGCGGACCTCTCTGGGGAGCGCATTCCATCAGAAAAGGCCCTCCTCCAGGTACTTACCCTCCTAATATCCTTCACGGAGGGTTCCCGGAGAAGGACCTCTGCTGCCGATCTTAGCGGGCAGGAGGGCAAGTATGGACGCAGGCGCTCCTTTAGATATCCAGGTCCCAAGTCGTTTTGGGCTTTATAGGTAATCACCAGCACCTTGAATTGGGCCCGGATTTCAATGGGGAGCCAGTGAAGCTGACGAAGGACTGGGGTTATATGAGAACAATGCCCAGTCCCCGTCAGCAACCTGGCAGCTATATTTTGCACCATCTGAAGTATCGGGACCGTCTTCAAGAGCAGCCACACATAGAGTGCATTACAGAAGTCTAATCAGGAAGTAACCAATGCATGCATCACAGTCGCTAGGCAGTCGTTCTCCAGGTAGGGATGCAGCTGATGGATTAGCCGAAGCTGATGGAAAGCACTCCTCGCTACTGCCGACACTTGAGCTTCCAAAGTCAGCTCCGGGTCAAGGACCAATCCCAAGCTGCGGACCCTGTCCTTTAGAGGGAGTGCAACCCCATTCAGGACCAGGTCCAGGTCCCCCACCCCGGACCCCGAACCACCCACCAACAGGACCTCCGTCTTGTCTGGATTGAGCTTCAGTTTGTTGACCCTCATCCAGCCCATTACCTCAGCCAGGCACCGGTTCAGTACAGCCACTGCCTCACCTGGATTGGTTGAAAACGAGAGGTAGAGCTGGGTATTATCAGCATACTGATGATTCTGCAGCCCACACCTCCTAATGACCTCTCCCAGCGGTTTCATGTAGATATTGAATAGCAAGGGGGACAAAATGGATCCCTGCGGAACTCCATGGCATAGCTGCCATGGCGCAGAGCCACAGTCCCCCAGCACCACCTTCTGGAGTTGGCTATTGAGATAGGAGCGGAACCACTGCAAAGCAGTGCCCCCTACTCCCAATCCCGCTAGCCTATCCAGAAGGATACCATGGTCGATCGTATCAAAAGCCGCTGAGAGGTCCAGGAGAACCAACAGGGACGCACTCCCCCTGTCTCTCTCCCTGCACAGGTCATCATACAGGGTGGCCAAGGCAGATTCAGTACCATAACCGGGTCTGAAGCTGGACTGAAATGGGTCCAGAAAGTCAGTTTCATCCAAGAGTGCTTGGAGTTGTCCCGCAACCACCCGCTCTTACACCTTGCCCAGGAATGGGATATTGGCCACCGGTCTATAATTGGCAGCCACTTCTGGATCTAGGGATGACTTCTTCAGGACTGGCCGGACTACCGCCTCCTTTAAAGGGGCAGGTACCCAGCCATCCCTCAGAGAGGCATTGACAACCTCTAGGATCCAGGCCCCTATTCCGTGCTTGGCTTGTTAAGTAGCCAAGATGGGCAAGGGTCCAATAAGCAGGTGGTGGGACGTACTTGTCCAAACACCTTGTCCACATCATCAGGCTGCAGTAACTGAAACTCATTCAACAATTTAGGACCAGATGGCAACATTGGTTCCTCCCCTGAAGCCTCTGAATTACTAGTGGAGTTCAGCTCGTGACAAATCTGAGCCATTTTCTCCTTAAAGTGCTTGGCAAAGTCATCACAGTGGGCTGTCGAGGGTGGTAAAGGATCTTTCTTAGGGCCTGGATGAATCAGCCCTTGTACCACACAAAAAAGCTCCGCCAGACAGCATTGTGAGGAGGCAATGGAAGCGGAGAAGAATTTCTTTTTCGCCGCCCTCACCACCACAGCATAGGTGCAATAATGAGCTCTCAAGTGTGTTTGATCAGATTCATCCCGTGATTTCCTCCAACTACGCTCTAGACGTCTCCCTACCCACTTCATCACCCGCAATATACCAAGGGGATGAACGGGCTCTGCCCAGTGGGAGAGGACACTTAGGAGCAATTGTGTCAATAGCCCTGGTCATTCCCCCATTCCACAGGTTGACCAGAGCATCAACAGGAGCGCCAGTCTTATCAACCGGAAATTCCCCCAGGGCCTTCAGGAATCCATCCAGATCCATCTGGCTCCGGGGGCGGACCAACACAATCGGGTCTGCACCCTTACAGAGGGAAAGGCCATTCTTGAGCTCAAACCTCACAAGGAAGTGATCTGACCATGACAGGAGAGTCAGACATAAATTCCTCACCCACAGATCACCTTCTTCCTGCCCCATTGAGAAAACCAGGTCCAGAGTGTGTCCACGTTCATGGGTTTGGTCGATGACGTGTTGAGACAGCCCCATGGCTGTCATGGAGGCCATGAAGTCCTGAGCTGCCCCAGTCAGAACAGTCTCGGCATGGAGATTGAGGTCCCCCAGGACTAACATCCTGGGGTGTCTTCAACACCAGGTCCGAGACGATCTGCATCAGCTCAGGCAGGGATTCTGTTGGGCAGAAGGGTGCACGGTACACCAACAGAATCCCCAATCTGTCTCGGTCACCCAACACCAAATAGAGGCACTCTAGACCTGGCCTCGAGGGAATGGGAAGCCCCGTGAGGGAGATGGAAGCTCGGTAAACCAAAGCGACCTCCTCTCCCCTCCCCTCCAGACGTGGACGGTGCTGGACCAGATACCCAGGCGGGCACAGTTGAGAGGGGGAAACATCCCCCCCTTGCCTGCCCAGGTCTCTGTGATGCAAGCCAGGTTGGCCCCCTCATCCACAATCAAATCGTGGATGAGGGATGATTTATTATGGACTGACCTGGCATTGAGCAACAGCACTGTCAAGCCTGGGGGGCAGTTGATAAGACTACCTGGTAACCTCCAGCTGGGGGAATAACCAGAAGGGGGAACAGGTGTCAACCATCTGTCCCTCCTTCTTCTACGCCAACACGTTAAACTCCCATCGCCATAACGTCCCTTGCCCATAACCACGCCAATGGCGGCACCCACGTGCTCCCCAGGCAACCTCATAATCGTAGCCAAGGATGGATCCATTAAAATAGGCTAAAAGTAAATTAAAACCCTTAAAACTCTAAAACCTCCCCACCAATCACCCGACAATTTACAGGATTGCAAATTCACAGTAATAGTGGTGATTCACCAGCCAGCATATTGTTCCATTGTATCCTCACAGCCACAGCCTTGTGAGAAACAGAGTGAATGGGTGAAAGTCACTCAGTGAGCTTCATGGCCAGTTGGATCTCCCATATTCCCAGTATTTAAGTTTCTTGCATAACCGTTATAATCAAAGCTTAATAAATAAGAGTCTGAAATGAATGTATTGTTGCCTTTTTTGAAAATGGGAGGTAAACTGCTGTTTTTCCATCCTGAACGCATCCGACTTGTTTCTCACAGGTAGAACTCACCATTGGCTGGGACCGTAGTTTCCTTTCCCCATGAAGGCTGCATCATTCTCTGCGCGCTCGTTACTTGATTGCTGCAGAGTTTTTGCGCTTCTTCTGAGGCAGCCAAGGGTGCTGTGCGCACTTTGTGTCTACACATCTCTCTGTTGCTTTGCAGCCTCCCAGGCTGCCTGGTCACCTGGGGCCGAAAGGGCCCCATGGGAAGCACTGTGCCATGTTGTCTCCCCCTGGGCTGCCAGAGAGAGAACTGTGCCATGAAAGACACTCCTTGGTCACTTGGGCAAGCTTCCAAAGCCAATCCAGGGGGATTTAAACAAAACTTTCCTTCTGCTTGAATTCAAAGACCATTTCTTTCTATCCGGCTGAAGAAAGAATGGACAAAAAACATGCAGGAAAAAGTTACGGCATCACACGAATGCATAGTCCTTTTTGAAAAACTGTGGCGTCTCTTTCTTCTGAAGTACGGAATAATGCTTCTTCTCTATCCCCACTTCACAACACTTATGCTGGTCACTGTGACACAAAGCATGAAGTTTGGGGGGGGAGGTTCATTTCCCCCTTGAAACTGCAATGGCTGAGAGATAGCAATGATGGCCCAGCTCTGATGAAGAACCACTTAGAAGTGCCCTGAATTTACAAGGAAAATAGCTTGCCAACTGCGGCTTGCCCGTCAACTGAAAATAATTACCAAATGATAGATCCTCTTTTTTTCTGAATTGTAAACTGGGGAGGGGGTCTTGCCAGGTTTTCTGACAAGCACTACCCCTAGACATTATTTGCTAAAGAACTCTCCATTGTGTCTTGTCCTCTTCCTTTTTCACTGCAAGGATTAAATAGTAAGCAGCTTAGCAACTATGCTTATATTATAATCACATGACAGAGACTTGGCAGCAGTTAAGGCCAATGTGCAATGAGCTTAGAGCAGACGCTGCTAACTTTCTGACACAATTGCCTCCGGAGCCAAGCTAACTTTTTACCCAAAGGTCTTTGCCACAATTAAAAGAAAAACCTGTGTAACTTAGCATAACAAAGGATATTCCACTTTCTTGGATCACTGAAACAATTTACATATCTCAAGTGTAAGAACTAACTTCAAATAGAGATACTTGCATTTTGAGATCAACTAAGGCTGCAGGATGAATGCCTTCAGATTCTTGCCTCAAAAGTCACTTGCATGGATGGATATGAACTGGGTAAATTGCAATCTAAATGAATGAAAATGAGTCTCTCATACATCCCTAACCCTGACTCTGTCTGTTGAGTATACCAAAGACTCCCTGGTTCAAATGACAGAGAAAACATGGAGGGAGCCTATAGGAAAGGGGGGCACTGGCTGCCTTTCTCCCCATCTTGCCCTGCCTTTACCCTCTGTTGTTGTTGCTGTTGTTTGATTTTCCGGAGGGAGTTGCAGGGAGAAGCTGCAGCAAATAAACAAATGAGAGAAGTAAACATCAAGTTGATGGACAACTGGAGAAGAGCAAGGAGCATCTCCTTCCCATGTGAGTCACTGACATTCTCCCACATCCCACCCCACCAGCAAGCTCCAGGTCGCTCTGCCTGCCCACAGAAGAGGCTTTGGGATGCACAGGGGACAGATCCTGGCTGCTTTCAAAAGGGAGAATGGGCATCAAAATGGCAACTGCAGTTCAGCGAAAGCAGGTGCAAAGCAACGTGTGCTGCGGCGAAAGAAAGAGGAAGACTTTGAGCAAAGGTTTCAACAACTGGGTTGGTTTAGCTTAGAAAAAGGCATGTATGGGGAGGCATGAGAGAGGCGTTTAAAATTATGCATGGTGTGTAGAACATGGAAGGAGACTTTTTTGTCCTCTCCCTTAATAGAAGGACCAGGAGTCACCCCCATGAAACCTAGTGGTGGGAGATCCAGGACAGGTAAAAGGAAGGAGGGTTTCACACAGTACGTAGTTAAACTATGGAATCCACTGTCACAGAAGGTGGTGATGGCTGCCAGTTTGGATGGCTTTAAAAGGGGATTGGGGAATCCATGGAGAAGGCTGTCAGTGGCCACTGATAGCCTTCTTGTCTAAGTGCTGTTCCTGTTATGAGAGACTATATGCCTGCATGCACCAGCTGCTGAGGAGCATGGGGAGGGGGAACTCTTGCACCCATCTGGTTGAGGGATCCTGTACGCAGCTGGTTTGCCACTGTGTGACTGGAGTGCTGGACTGGATGGACTATCGGTTTGGTCCGGCACAGCTTTTCTTATGTTCTTCTGAAGCGTAAGTGTAGCCTAACTCTGGATTTGGAGTGAACAGGATGCCTGTGCGGTAAACTCATTTCCATAGATTGTCTCCTTAGTGATCACTATAAAATGTACTTCCAAGAAATGTGCCTAAAGCTGAATTGCAAATCAACTTACAGTGGAATCCTAACTCCTTTGGACAGCCATCTCAGGGCCAAACTAAATGCAGAGCTATGTATGATTGGATTATTTTACTTCAGAGTAAACATGTGACTCCCCAATTCAGAGCAGCCCCATGGTGCTCTGGGAGAGGGGGCTTAAGCTGCCAAGCCAGGGTGTTACTGCTGTGAAAAAGGAAATGCCATGTTAGCTATAATTAGGAGAGGAACTGAAAATAAAAGTGCCAATATCATATTCCCTGCAGACAAATCTATGGTGCAACCACATTTAGAGTACTGTGTGCAGTTTTGATCACCACCCATAAAAAGGAATATTGTAGAGTTGGGAAATGTGCAGAAAAGAGTAACTAAACTATTCAAGGAGCTGGAAGAACTCCCATATGAGGAAAGGTTACAACATTTGGGATTGTTCAGCTTAGAAAAAGGGCAAGAAAGGGAGTCATGATACATATGTACGAAATTATGCATGGTGAAAGAAATAGACTTTCTTCTTCTTCTCCTCCTCTCATAATATTAGAACCTGGGGCATTCTATGAAGCAGCTTGATGGGAGATTCAGGATGGATGAGAGGAAGTACTTTTTACACAGCACATAGTTAAAGTATGACTTCACTTCCAGAAAATGTAGAGATGATATCCATCAATCTGGGTGGCTTTAAGAGGGGATTGGAAGAAATCATGAGGGAGAAGGCTATCAGTGGTTCCTGGTTGTGATGGCTCTTTGCTTCCTCCAGCCTCAGGGGCAGCATGCCTGTGTACACTGGTTTCTGGGGAACCTAGAAGAAGGATGCTTTGCAGTCCAATCCTGCTTGTGGGATCCTGTGGGCAGCCAATGGGGCATTGTGTGAACAGAGTGCTGGACTAGATGGTCTCTTGATCTGGTCCAGCATGGCTTGGCTTATGCTCATAAGCTTTCACCATCCCATTATCCTCTCAGAATTCCAAAAGAAAAGATCTCCATTAGCTCAATGGAGACCTTTTCTTTCAGAGGAGGAGGAGTAACTAGGCTACACCCACCACTAAGTGCAGAATATTTCTAACCTTCTAGAGTAGATGCTGGAGTTGTGGTACAGTGGTACCTTGGCTCATGAACACCTCAGTTCACAAACAAATTGGGTCATGAAGAAACATTTCATAAAAATGTTGACTCAGGTTACAAACTCCACATTGGGTGGCAGTCGCAATTGCAGCCATCTCCACACCCTCTGGAGTGGGGAGACGGCCATGGTCGCGCCCGTCTTTCCTGCAGGAGTGCGCCCACGATCGTGCCCGTCTCCCCTCCAGTGTGCCTGCGATCACACCAGTCTCCCCCCCCCCCCAGCGCACCCGAGATCTCGCCCATCCTGTTGTAACCTCCCCTCATAATCAAAACATGCAGCCAGGGCATGGCTCGTCACGGGTAAAAAGCATGATCAGGGTGTCCTGTGCGCGTAAGAACAAGAACAAGAACCCCCAACGAATGTGCATGCTACGCAAGGATGAAAACAAAGCAGGCTACGCTCAAGCATAACCGCAGATGCCACGCCCTTGTACCCTCGCTTGCTTGCTTCAGCATGAAAAATGTGCAAATGTGGCTCAGTGGGGTTCCCCTATTGTTTGCTGTTATTCAAGCACCTGCATAGTTGTAAAAGAGTATAAAAAAGCTGCATTCTTCTGCTAGAGACCGCACTTCAACGAGTGTGGTCCCTGCAGGTAAATAAATCCTCTCTCGAAAATTCCAACTAGTCTCTGGTCTCATTCGTAAAACCGCGGCATACAACACGTCCTCCCTGTGATTAAAAAAAATATTTACAGAATGGATTAACCTTATTTACCTTTAAGCTTATGGGGAAATTTGACTTGGCTCACGACCAATTTGGGTCACAACCAGAGCCATGGAACTGATTGAGTTCGTGAACCAAGGTACCACTGTACTTGCATGATCACTGCAGTGAGGCATTCGCATCATTTCCATCCACCCCTAGTTCAGCTGTCCGAGTAACGCTTCCCAGATTACCTGACTCTATAGGAAGACTCAGTTAGACTTTCCCACATAACAAATTTGTTTATGAGCAGATTGCAAACCAAGAATTAATTTAACATGTTGGTTCAGACAGAAGGAAGCCTTACCTTCCAGCTCAGCTTTCAACTCCAAAGAAAAATGCTGCTGCTAAGCAATCATTTTTGTTTTGCAAAACAACCACCAGGCCTCTTCAGGGGTTTTAGAGCTGATGTTTAAAGCAGCTGACTAGATTTGGTTTGATTCATGTCCTATCTCAGACTGCATGCACAGTCCTCCACCCATTTTTGGAGACATGGTGAGATGTTACTTTATGTATTGTAAATGGCCATTCTCTTTCCTTAGTTTTTTTCTTTTTCAATATTGGAGTATGTTGATAACTCAACAGCAAAGCAACGGGGATTGTTCCAAGCACTCTAATGTTTCTGTGGCCATCACTGACACTGATTGATTGATTGATTGATTTTTATTCTTGTGAAATATGGAAGGCATGATTCCCACACTGTGGCATAATTCCTTGTCCAGCAGGGCTTGAAAGATGGTGCAGCTTCATCTCAGATGGATCACAGAATTTTAAAGCTAAGTAAGGAAATCTTCCTTTTCAAAAGGACCACAGAGTCAACAACTTATAACCACTTGATTATTTGAGTATACATACAGAGATAATCTCAGAAGATACGATCAATTAAAAATGGTAATTTACATTGGTACATGAATTTCTGTCAATACACAAGATCATAGAATCATAGAATAGTGGAGTTGGAAGGGGCCAGAAGGCCATCAGGTCCAACCCCCTGCTCAGTGCAGGATGCCCAGTTAAACCATCGCTCTCCGACGACTGTCCAGGTGCATCTTGAATTCCTGTAGTGCGGGAGACCCACAACCACCCATGGTAATTGCTCTAACAGTCACATTGTCTTCCCTTATATCTAACTGGAATCTGGCTTCCTGTAACTTGAGCCTGTGATCAGTGATCCACAACAATTCCAATTTCCTTCTTATTTGCAGTATTGTTGAGACAAGTATTTCCCAACTTATAGTGATATATTTGGTGTCCCACCGCCCCAGTACACAACTTGACATTTGTCCCTATTGAATTTAATTCTGTTGTCTTAGCCCAGTGTTCCAACCTATCAATATCACCTTGAGTCATCTTTCTGTCTTCCAGAATATTAGCTATCCCACCCAGTTTTGTGTCATCCTCAAATTTGATAATTGTCCCCTTCAGTTCCTCATCCAAATCATTAATAAAGATGTTGAAGAGCACTGGCCCCAGGACTGAGCCCTGTGGCACCCCCCTTGTTACCTCTTTCCAGTTTGAGAAAGTGCCATAGATGAGCACTCTTTGAGTTCAATTCTGTTGCCAGCTGTGGATCCACCTGATCATCTATTGTTCTATCCAGCTCACTTTTAGCCAGTTTGCTTATCAGGATATCATGGGGCAGTTTGTCAAAAGCTTTGCTGAAGTCAAGATAGATTATGTCCACAGCATTCCAACAGTCCATCAAGGAGGCTACCCAATCAAAAAGTGAAATCAGATTAGTCTGGCAGGATTTGTTCTTGAGGAATCTATCTTGACTTCTAGTAACCATTGCATTGCTTTCAAGGCTTCTGCAGACTGACTGTTGTATACTCTGCCCCAGAATTTTCCCAGGGATTGGTCTGTAATTGCCAGGTTCTTCTTCTTTTCTTACAGAAAGGGACAACATTAGCCCTTCTCCAGCCATCAGGCACTTCCCCTCTCCTCCAGGATTTCTTGCAGATAATAGGCAATGGTTCTGAAAGTTCTTCTCCCAGCTCTTTTATGACTCTAGGATGGAGTTCATCAGACTCTGGTGTTTTAAATTCACTCAACCCAATTAGATGATCCTTAACCATTCGCCTATTGATCTTATGCTGCCATCCTACTCCTTCAGCTTGTACAATGAAATAATATTGAACTATATGAATCAGTTCACTGTAGGTTTTGTTCCCATCCATTTCAAACATATGCACTTGTAGCTGTTGCACATTGAATTATTTCGTAGTTCATTACCCAAAACATTCTGCTGCCTGTAAGGGTTTCAGCATAATCAAATATTATTTGTATCCAAAGAGGTTTTAAAATCAATATTTATTCATTATATTTTATCCTGTCCTTTCTCCAAAGATATCAGGGCAATATGCATGCTCCCACTTTTTATTCCCATGGCAACCCTATAGGGCAAACTAGGCCAAAGTCAAGTAGCAGGCAGTACAACTGAGTGTGCTTGAACTAGGATCTTTCAAGTACTTGTCCACCCTTCCTCAATCAGACACCCCTCCCCACATATTTTCGACTTCGGCTCCCATTGGCCCCAGTTAGTATGGCCAATTGTCAGGAATGCTAAAGTTGTAATCCAAACTACTCAGAAAGCATCAAGTTGGGAAAGGTTTCCTAACTCTCCCTTCATGCTCAATAGTAATTTTGTATGGTGGATGGTTCTCCTTGTTGATCAGATTAAAAGCTGCCTCTCAGCATTTAGAATCAGCTGCTACATAGTGTTCTCACCAAAATTTGCTTGAAGTAAAATGTCACCAGCATCTCCTACGACTTTTGCAGAGAAAGAGAGAGAGCCTGTCAAGGAAAGAGACATTCAAATATATTGTCCCCCTGGAAACTTCTTTTTTAAAAGCCCAACAACAATAAAATACAGTGCTTTGGGAATGCATCTAATTTGATACTACCTTGAGGCTTACCCCAGGCTGTTTTTCTCCCCCCCCCCCACTGTAGCATTTTAATGAGCAGGAAGCCCCTAATAAAACATAATAACAACTGGCAGAGATTCAGACAGCACACCGCCTCCCCTGCCTGCCACCACAGTCACAGCAAACACACAAAAATCAACACGTGTGCTCAGGGCCGTCTTAACAGCATTATGGGCCCTGGGCAAAGCAGTGTACTGGGGCCCCCACGACAACTACAACGACTGTTAATTTTGGAAGTTTTCCAATTTTCCAAGGGTTAACGTACACAGATTAGTATGGGGCCCACGGGCAAGTGCCCATCAGGCCCGTGCGTTAAGAAGGCCCTGCGTGTGCTTTCAATTCAATCTCTATGGAAAATTTACATGCTGCTGTCCTGATCAGTGAAGCTTACCTTAATTGGCTACAATGCTAATCGGTGTGGCTTAAATGCCAGATAAAAAATTGCATCCCATGCTAAGCTCTGCAGTGCAAAACTCTTACTGCAATGGCCTGCACCATTCTTCCCCTCTGTCATCTGCGGAATCAGCTGAGTCCGGTTAGCACCAGACATCAGTTTAAATTTCCATCTGGCAG
Organism: Varanus komodoensis; assembly: GCF_004798865.1. NCBI lineage: Eukaryota > Metazoa > Chordata > Lepidosauria > Squamata > Varanidae > Varanus > Varanus komodoensis. The sequence continues at coordinate 28,524,258 of NW_025335349.1, forward strand.
CTATGTGGATTTTTAATTTTTTTTTACTCTCAAGTAGATGCAGGGGCCCCAGTCTGCAAAGCCATGGGGTCATAATGGGGTCCTGGCATGGCTCAGTGGCCTTCCACCTACTCTAATGTTACTAATACTAATACTGGATGTAACTGCTAGACACAGCTGAAAGCACTTCATTCCTCTTTGAGCCTTCCTTCCATTTCTACCTTATGGCAGCCCAAAACACCAGAGGCCTTTCAGATTTCTTCGTGAAACTTTTGCTTGTTAAAAAAGCTTGCACTGGATTGGAGAAGAAGGTAGAAATCATTCATGCTGGGATCTTCTCCCGTGAAGCTGAGCAGCAGCATCTCATTCTTTCCTTGAATTCTTATCTGTTCATTGTAGCCACCTTTTTGTCTCTGTTGCTTGTAAGCATGATACTTACAGGCATCATGTTCACCCCATGGCAAAACAGCAGTCCCTCCTGCCACGCTTTTGCAGGGATGGTTCTATGTTTATTAAATGTGGCTTTAATCTGCCGGTAGTTTCTTGATTGCCTGCTGTTGAGAATCTCTCTGACTGTGCAGGAATTTGCAAGTGAAGCTCCCGTGAGGCTGTGGAGAATGTTAAGGCCATTTTCTACCCTAATAGCTATGGGCCATTTTGGATGTTAACAGTAGGAGCTACTTCTATATGATTTCTACTCAGATAATGGTACCCAAGTATAATATAAATGCACATCACATCCATTGCCAGCCCCCTCTATATTGTATTGGCATCCCAGCCAGATTTCCTCACTAGGTGGGGCTGAATCACTTTCTGATGGGTTTCTAAAGAGCTAAGGATTGGTGAAATTTTGGATCTAAAGTTACAATGTTCACTAGTTTCTTCTTATTTGGATGAAAAGAACTGAAGTTTAAAAAATAAGAATCTTGGAGGAGCTGAAAATGACATATTTGTCTGTACAATCCTAGGGGCTGGAGTGCTTAGTTCTTAGAAGTCTGGGTTCGAATTTTGGCGATTTCAATCATGCGTGTGGTGCAGAATTAGGGTTGCTGCCATGTTTATATAAACAGGGTGCCCATTTTAAAATCCACTTCATGATGGATCCCGATTGTGCCTAGTGATTTATTAGCCTTCGGTTTGTCAATAATGCTAAGAAAATCATTTTGTCATCACTATTAAGCCTCAGATCCTCAGATTTCCTTCCTGAAAACATCAGTTCACTCACAGAGATCCTGCCACCTGTATTCTGCAGAGAAGACAGAAGAAAAAAATTCATGTAGTTCCCCCTCAGTTTTCTTATCTTGCTTCCATAGTCCTTTAATTGCATGGTCCTTCAGCAGTCCAACATCTTCCTAGCTGATTCCCCGCTTCTGTTGAATTTGTTGTTGTTATTGTTGTTGTTGTTAGTCACAAAGTCGTGCCTGATCCATCGCGACCCCATGGACAACATTCCTCCAGGCTTTCCTGTCTTCCACCATCCCCCAGAGTCCACTTAAGCTCACATCAACTGTTTCAGTGACTCCATCTAGCCACCTCATCCTCTGCCGTCCCCTTCTTCTTTTGCCATCTATTGTTCCCAGCATTAGGCTCTTCTCCAGGGAGTCCTTCCTTCTTATTAGGTGGCCAAAGTATTTGAGTTTCATCTTCAGGATCTGGCCTTCTAAAGAGCAGTCAGGGTTGATCTCCTCTAGGACTGACCGGTTTGATCGCCTTGCAGTCCAAGGGACTCACAGGAGTCTTATCCAGCACCGCAATTCAAAGGCCTCAATTCTTTGGTGCTCAGCCTTCCTTACGGTCCAACTTTCACAGCCATACATTGCAACTGAGAAAACCATAGCCTTGACTATATGCACTTTTGTTGGCAGGGTGATGTCTCTGCTTTTTAGTATGCTGTCTAGATTTGCCATAGCTTTCCTCCCCAGGAGCAAGCATCTTTTAATTTCTTGGCTGCAGTCACCGTCTGCGGTGATCTTGGAGCCCAGGAAAATAAAATCTGTCACTACCTCCATTTCTTCCCCATCTATTTGCCAGGAAGTGAGAGGACCGGATGCTATTATCTTAGTTTTCTTAATGTTGAGTTTCAAGCCAACTTTTGCGCTCTCCTCCTTCACCCGCATCAAGAGGCTCTTTAGTTCCTCTTCACTTTCTGCCATGAGAGTGGTATCATCTGCATATCTGAGGCTGTTGATATTTCTCCCAGCAATCTTAATTCCAACTGGTGATTCATCTAGTCCCGCCTTTCTCATGATGTGCTCTGCATATAAGTTAAATAGGCAGAGCGACAGTATACAGCCTTGCTGAATTCCTTTCTCAATTTTGAACCAATCAGTGGTTCCATGTCCAGTTCTCACTGTTGCTTCTTGACCCGCATATAGGTTTCTCAAGAGACAAATACGATGGTTTGGTACTCCCATCTCTTTAAGAACTTGCCACAGTTTGTTGTGATCCACTCAATCAAAGGCTTTAGCATAGTCAATGAAGCAGAAGTAGATGTTTTTCTGGAACTCCCTAGCTTTCTCCATGATCCAGCGTATGTTGGCAATTTGTCCTCTAGTTTCTCTGCCTCTTCGGAACCCTGCCTGTACTTCTGGTAGTTCTTGGTCCACATACTGCTGGAGCCTAGCTTGTAGGATTTTGAGCATAACTTTGCTAGCATGTGAAATGAGTGCAATGGTGTGGTAGTTTGAACATTCTTTGGCATTGCCCTTCTTTGGAATCAGAATGTAAACTGACCTTTTCCAATCCTGTGGCCACTGTTGAGTTTTCCAAGTTTGCTGGCATATTGAGTGTAGCACTTTTACTGCATTGTCTTTTAAAATTTTGAATAGCTCAGCTGGAATACTGTCACCTCCATTAGCTTTGTTGTTGCTCGGACTTCCTAAGATCCATTTGTCTTCACATTCCAGGATGTCTGGCTTGAGGTCAGTGACCACCCCACCTTGGTGATCAGGGACGTTAAGTTCTTTCTTGTATAGTTCCTCTGTGTAATCTCGCCACCTCTTCTTAATCTCTTCTGCCTCTGTTGGGTCCCTGCAATTTTGGTCCTTTATCATGCCCATCATGAAACGGTCCCTTGTTATCTCCAGTTTTCTTGAAGAGATCTCTGGTCCTCCCTTTTCTATTGTTTTCTTCTATTTCTTTGCACTGCTCATTGAAGAAGACATTTTTATCTCTTCTAGCTATTCTCTGGAATTCTGCATTCAATTGGGAGTATCTTTCTCTTTCTCCCTTGCCTTTCGCTTCCCTTCTTTCCTCAGCTATTTGTAAAGCTTCCTCAGACAGCCATTTTGCTTTCTTGCATTTCTTTTTCTTTGGGATGGTTTTAGTTGCTACCTCTTGTACAGTGTTGCGAACCTCCATCCAAAGTTCTTCAGGCACTCTGTCTATCAGA
>NW_025335349.1:28527727-28558031 GCF_004798865.1 Varanus komodoensis
GCATTTCTTTTTCTTTGGGATGGTTTTAGTTGCTACCTCTTGTACAGTGTTGCGAACCTCCATCCATAGTTCTTCAGGCACTCTGTCTATCAATTCCTTAAATCTATTTGTCACCTCTACTTTATATTCATCAGGGATATGATTTAGGTCATACCTGAGTGGCCTAGTGCTTTTCCCTACTTTCTTCAATATAAATCTAAATTTTGCAATGAGAAGCTCATGATCTGAGCCACAGTCAGCTCCTGGTCTAATTTTTACTGACTGTATAGAGCTTCTCCATCTTTGGCTGCAGAGCACATAGTCAATCTGATTTCTGTGTTGGCAGTCTGGTGATGTCCATGTGTAGAGTTGTCTCTTGGGTTGTTGGAAAAGAGTGTTTGCTATGACCATCATATTCTCTTGACAAAATTCTACCAGCCTGTGCCCTGTTTCATTTTGTACTCCAAGGCCAAACTTGCCTGTTATTCTGGTTATCTTTTGGCTTCCTACATTAGCATTCCAATCCCCCATGATGATGAGGACTTCATTTTTTGGTGTTAATTCTAGAAGGTGTTGTAGGCCTTCATAGAATCGGTCGACTTTGGCCTCTTCAGCACCAGTGGTTGGGGCATAGACTTGGACTACTGTGATGTTGAATGGTTTTCCTTGAATTCGAACTGAGATCATTCTGTCATTTTGGAGGTCGTATCCCAGTACTGCTTTTCCTACTCTTTTATTGACTTTGAAGGCTACTCCATTTCTTCTGAGGGATTCTTGCCCACAGTGGTATACCTGATGGTCATCTGAATTAAATTCACCCATTCCTGTCCATTTTAGTTCACTGATTCCTGGATCTTACATTCCAGATTCCTATGGAGTATAGATCTTTGCAGCATCGGACTTTCCTTTCACCACCAGATACATCAGCAACTGAGTGTCCTTTCAGCTTTGACCCAGTCGCTTCATTCTTTCTGGCACTACTAGTACTAGCCCTCTGCTCTTCCCCAGTAGCATATTGGACACCTCCTGACCTAAGAGGCTCATCTTCAGGCGTCATATCTTTTTGCCTTTTGGTACTGTCCATGGGGTTTCCATGGCAAAGATACCGTAGTGAGTTGCCATTTCCTTCTCCAGTGGATCACATTTTGTCAGAGCTCTCTGCTATGACCTGTCCATCTTGGGTGACCCTTCATTGAGCTATGCAAGCCCCTTCACCATGACAAGGCAGTGATCCATGAAGAAGCTGTTGAATTTAACTAACCCTTTATCATAGACCTTGATGTCGTTGCTCCTCAAAATACTTTTTGCATCTCTTATTGTCTGCTTGCATTTCATTTGTACAAGCTTGTGTTCATTTTAGTTCCCATCATTTGGACAAGAAGTCTATTTTCTCTAGGAAGTTTATTAATCCAAACTTCTTTTCAGTACTGAAAGATAATACAATTGCCAGGTCCATTATTTTAGTGTTGTTGTTACTGCACATGGTGGAAGGATAATCAAACAAAAGTTAATTACAAAACCAGGAAGTTTCTGTATCTAGTTGCTTTCTCTTCCCATGAGAAGACTGTGGGTATTCATTCTTCTCTCTAATAGCTTTTTTTTTGCACTGCTCATTAACCATGCCAGTGACCTCTTGGGCTTGTGCTACCTTACCTAATTTCTGGTATACCTTTTAGCTATGCTTCTATTACTTGGTTCTGATGAGTTTTGACCCACCTGACTCCCCCTTTGAATTTCCCCTTTACAGGTTCCCTCATTTTAGAGAATTTTCCTCTTTTAAGGCCAAATGTGACCTTCTTGAACTACCTTGACAATTTTCCACTGAGATAACACTACATCCAATAGCACTGTGATCACTGTTTCCAATTGGTATGAGAACACACATCTCACACTAGCTCCTGGGTGACATGATTTAGGATCAACCCAATGTCATCTCTTCTCTCAATGACACTCCATGACAAGTGTCCCAGGACGCAGTCATTTCGGGCCTTGAGCAAGTTGATGTCATTCCTGTGATTAGAACATGCATTTATATCTCCAATGGGGGCTGGGTGATTGAAGTCACCCATTATTGTATGTCCTTGTCTGACGCATCCCTAATTTCATTTTCCATCTCAGGGTTGCCCTGAGAATTCTGGTCTGGGGGCAGACAGCATGTCCGCAGCAATGAATAACTTTTGGAGCCTCCAATGGTGCCCACAGCACTTCTTTGAGGAATCTGCTCTTTCTGGTCTGCTTGACACCTTGTCTTCTTGAACATATAGGGCAACATCTTGTACTTTTGTTACTGAGACTGAGATGCTTCACCACTGAAGACTCTCTCATTTAGCTCTCACTGAAATCAGTGAGACCTAAGCCACTACTAACTTTTCACATGGATTTCAGTAGTAAGTAAGCACAACTAATTTAGTCTGGACCCAGACACTTATGTATATTTCAATGCCTAATTTTGTGTGCCTGTCAGAAATACATGTGCTGATTTTGCCTACATATAATGAGAATCTTCCTGAAATGAATAAGCATTTCCTTACAGCTTAATTATTAGCCTTAAGAGCTTCAAGATAAAATACGGTAATATTGGGGACCGCACTTTTAGTCCCACTGCCTTTTGTCTCTAGTCCTGCCACTTCTGGAATGAGGTCTCTGAGACTTTCTCTGAAATGAATTCAACCCTCAAGCTAAAAAAGCTTTAATACACCTACTTTAAATGGAAGCTGACACATCACAAATGTTGAGGTCTGCATTTAGAAGAATTTCTGGGTGGGCTGAGCAGCTGCTGCATTGGGGGCTGTTTAGCCATCACCCTTGCTGAAGCCCTAGTATACGGGTGTGTTCCTATAAGAGCCCCAGCCCAACTGAAGAGAAACGAGGCTCCTCTTCCCCTCCAGACTTGGTTTCCTATTGAGATTCTACCTTCATGCCATTGCTTCAATTGTACAACTGGTGTAGCTTTTCAAAACTGCTGATCCAGGCTTGCCAATATATTTTCCTCAGCTTTATAAATGAGGTTGTTGAGGTGAAGGGGATGATATTAATGGGTTTTATGTGTATGCCTGCTCCATTTTAGCCACCTAGATTGTTAAAAGAGAAATGGACAAGGTGTAGATAATGCATTCAGGCCTGAGCAAAGGAAGGGCAGAAAAAATCTAAATAGAATAACAGATTTAGAAAGCTTTATAGGTGTGTTAGGAGTGAAAAGATAATGCAGATATGTTATCACAAAACAGTAGTTTATATCCTATCATCATCAACAGCATCCTATAATTAACTTCTAAATTAAAGGGGTTTTATTTTAATGTTTATTTTATTTATTTATTTAGGATATTTTTATCCTGTCCTGTACAAGCAGTTGTCTCAGGACAGCTTACAATATAATATAAATAAACAATAAATACAACAGTCCATGACTATATAATAACAAGATAAAATACAACTGAGGATATTATTAATAAAACCAAATTAAAATTATTTAAGATTTAAAATACTGTGTAAATAAAAAGGTTGCTCTTTCCTCCTTTCTGTATCAAGGTGTGGATTTGAGGATTTATTCATATAAGTTTTCAGAAATTTCCAGTTGTGAATCTTTTCAGTGGTTGTGGGTGAATGGGTGGGGGAAAATATAGTAACATGGAAACACAGCAAGTCAGAAGTGACCTCCTGGGCCATCTAGTCTGACCCCCGGCTCCAGTCAGCTCGGCTCATGACATGCCTACCATGTGTGTGTCAGTGAAGCTGAAAGTCTTCAAGATGAGAGGACCTTGCGGCAAGCTACTGGCCTTACCCAGCTCATTCGTGGCTGGTGAACTTACCTGAAGAGCGAGCACAATGGCGTGGCTGTACTCACTCGTGCTTGAGTTTGACCATAAACCAGTCTGCTGGACCAGATGCACAGTGCCAAGTCGGCTAGCAGAAAGTGCAGCCGATCTGCAGATGCGACAAACTGCCCGGGCCAAGGGGGTTTGCAGCAGGCCTGGGCAAAAGCCGAAGGGCTTGGCTGTAGCAGAGGGTTAGCCTTCCATCAGAAGCTGCCTTATACCAGGTCAAATTATCTGTCCATCTCACTTAGCCCACTGCTATCCCTGCTTTCCAGGGCCTTAAGCGGAAAAAGGATCTGAAGGACCATCTCTTGCCATCGATACCTGCGCAAACCCTGAGACCTCCCCTAGAGGCACCCCCGTGGCAGAATGCCACCCTCAGGAAGGCCCATGGGGCACCTAGATTGGGGTCTTTGGTGCAGCACATCTGTATTACTACTACTATATTAATCATGTCGGACTTTTCAGTCCTTTCAGCTTTGGTTTTAAGTGCTTTTGTATTTCTGTTTCTACCTTTAACTACTTTTGTTTTTCCTTTTTTCATTTTCTGGTTTTTATTTTGGCTTATTGTTTTCTTATTTTTTTAAAGTGAACTGTCCAGAATGCTTTCATTAGTGGGAAGTATCGACATGTAATAAATAATATTTCCCATCACCTCCTATCTGGACGTTTTAAGTAGCTATGACAAGAATACTTTCTGGGATCTTCAGCATCTTCTTCAGCACAGGAGATCACAGAAGAGCCAGTGTGGTGTTCTGGTTAAGAATGTGGGTCTTAACCACATTCTGGGACTCAGGCTATCCGGGTTCTAGTCTCTGCTTGGACATGGAGCCAACTGGGTGACTTTGGGCCAGTCACAGACTCTCAGCTCAATTCATTTCACAGGGTTGCTGTAGGGATAAGATGGAGAGCAGGAAGAAGTGAATAATATAATCCACTCTGAGTTCTTTAAAAAAGAAAAAGGCAGGTTATAAAGCTAACAAATAAATTGTGTCCAGGGAGATTGATGATGAAATACTTCCACCAGCCCATTAAGTCTGGCCCTGAAAGAGGCTGGATAGTCACGTATCTTCTAGGAGCAGGTGTAGGTCAGAAATACATAAGGTGTCTGGTTTAATCCATAACACTTCCCCACCCCCCACACCCCTTCACTGATTCAAACTGCAGGCATCAGAGCCTCTGACGCAAATAGGGGACAGGCTCACACAACATGACAAACAACAGGGGTTTTTTAAACTTCTTTTCCTGCAAGGAATTCAGGATGGCTCACATCATCCTCTTCTTCCTCCTCTTGGAAGAGGTTTGGCTCTGGGTTGCAAGACTGGGAACGATCCTGTAGTTTAGATGTCAGAGAGCTGCTCTGATCAGTGTGGAGCATGCTGACTGGAGGTGCCAAGGGTCCAAATCAGCAGAAAGAGGCCATTTATGTCCATATGTCTATGCCCTATCAAACTGGTTTTCACCAGTGGTGCACAAGTAGAGAAGCTAGAGAAATCTGCAACAGATTGAAATAATTAGTGACTTCTGTAAATCTGACCTACAGATTCAGCAACAGATGTGCTTTTTCTGAGATGTGCTTTTTCTGCAGATTCTGGGAACTTCCTTTTAAAAAAGCCAATGGCTTTGGGTGTGTGTATGAAAATTTGCACTTGTACTAATGCACATTAGCACCACTGTGCACTTACACTATTGCACATAAGTGCCAACATGCATCAACAGTACTGGAAATTAGTACTAATGAGCATTACTGGAAGTGCAGTGAAGTCCTCATGAACCCCTAGAAAATTCTGGTGCTGTCAATCAGCAGTTGACAGAACAAATAACACCTGAAAAGCCACAGAACAAGGATAGAATGGATTTAGCAAAGCCATACATTGTTACGCACATATATATTTTTAGAGAGAGAGGGAGGGAGAGTGGGGAGCAAGTGCCGCTGGCTATGGGGCAGCATACAAATGTAATAAGTAAATAAATAATAGTGATGGCAGTAAGATTTGAATTCTTAAATCCCTTTCTCAGCAACAGCAGCACAAGACTCACAGCGGCTAACATCAAAATTAAAACATGCACAAATTTCAAACAAATCGAAACCATTAAACCAATTATCAATAAAATCCCGTTGCCTTGTTTCCTATAACATAATCTCCTAGTGAATCAGTACGATCCACAACTCAGCTCTGTACATTCATTCTTTCTCTAAAGTAGAGCAGGAATTTAAAAACAAAACAAACTAAGGACTCAGAAGAGAAGAGAAAGCTTAAGCAGAAGCAGCACAAACTCCTGATTAAGCTTTTTAAATAACAAAGCTTAGGTTAAGCCCAGCAGGGCCTAAGAAATTCCCAGTGCGGTGAATATAAAATCATTAGTCTGAACCACTTTTAATTTCTGCTTGGAATTTTCTAGTGGAGTGGTCTGATTAATTGCATTATGATTTCACATTTTTATCTGTCGTGATTGCATGTTCACTGTTGCTAATAAAAGAATTGCAGGGTGGGGGGGAGCACTGCTTGTAATTCTACCTTCCCACCCACTTTTAAATAACTACTCATGTGCATTTAAGGCTGACTGCACTTGGTGGGAGAAGAGGTTGTTGCCTTGACACCTTTCATCGTGTTTTCACCAGCTCATATGGAAGTCTTCTCAGCCCGCTGCATGAAAACAAAGGATTCACATATTTATTTGCATGAACTCAGATGACAAATAGGAAATACGTGTGTGTGTGTGCGCGCGCGCGCGCGCGTGTGTGGCAGCATGCAGGTATAGAGATATAGTTATATATATAACACGGTTTACTCCAGTTTTCATTGCCTGCAAATGGCTTCAGTCCTATGGCTCCTGAGACTGAGTTCCAGGAGCCTTAGGAGAGATAAAGTCTTCCCCTTCAAGGTCAGAGACAGAACTCTGGCCTCGGGGATGTAGCCCAATCTTAGATTGCTCCTCCAAGCATCCACAGAGCTTTCTTCAGCCCTTGTCTCCCCAGTGTCAGAGCTCTGACATCAGAGAGAGGGAAGGAAGAGAGGACTGGGCTGATGGGTTGAAAGAGATGGGTAGGTTTTCAATCTGAAGGACCCAGGGTATGCCCAGTCTCTCAGCATGACCCCAGAACTAGAATGATCATGGAATTGATCTGAGTTAACTTCTGCCTGTTGCTTGCAATGGGAGGGACAGAGTAAAAATAAACCAACCAAATGACAACCTTAGAGGAGAACTCTGCACGTGCTTCTCCCTTACTTCTGCCCTGTCAGCTAGAACTTGGGAGAATTTAGGAACTGTCAGAGAGCTCTGACCATAGAAGCATCTCAATACAAGAATAGGATTGTGTTCCCCAACTGGAAAAAGGATGGTTAAACCCCAAGAAGCCACCAAACTAAAAACAGACAGATCCATCTATTTCAAGTCTGTATCAGTTTTGCATGTGTTCCTACATCAATCTGTTTCCTTTACTTTTTTACCTTAATCTACATTTTAAAAATACAGGGAAAATGTAGTTGAATGCTACTTAAAAACATATTTTACAACACATTTTCTCTCACAATACTCATCTCTAAATGCAGTCTCTCTCAAATTATGCATCTATCAACATATTTTATCCTAAAATACATATCCTATATATATAAGGATACATTTTTTAGGAAAGAACTATATGGTGACGTTTGGAATAAAATCTGAAGAATAGCTACGCTCCTTGTCCAGGAGATGCTGATCCAGTCCATTTGCTCTGAAAGGCATAGCAAAGAAAATCTTTGAGCATCCCTACACCAAGTACTGGGAACTGTTCTTTCTAACTCTGTACTGCAGCCCCATCCTGGTGTTTCCTAAAGTCCTCCTTCCTGTATTGCAAAACCCATTTAATTGTAGAAAGCTGGAGCAATGGCGTAGAAGAGTCCTGGGACTCTTACAACAAGGATTAGGAGATTTGTTTAAAATATTTCAGATTCCAGCAAATTGGCTCTGGTCCAAAAGAAATCGGGAAATCAAGAGATCCGCTGCCTGTACCACTTGGTACTGCAGTTTCCTTCACTGTTAACCGAGCAGATCGTCCAATAGGTTTGCTACTTTTCCTAAGAACACATAGCTTATCTACTACAGGTCAGGCAAATGATGGGAGGTCAGCAAGATGAAGCAATTCCATTTCACCACATGGCAGGCGAGTGCTCAAAGGGAGACAGGCCAACAGGGAGGAAGGGGATTGGTGTCTCATCCATTTGGGCCAGGCTTGCTTGATTATACTCATGAACAGAACTGGAATGGTTTTAGTTCCCCTTGAAAAGATGTGAAAAGGCATGCTGTGAAAAATTCAGTAGATGTTCTTCTTACCTGCTTGGACAAATAATACATTTGGGTTGGTATGACATATCAGATATGGATAAATACTATTGATCAGTGTTAGTGTGGGGATTTAGGGTAATATGCAGCTGGATGGGGGAGATAGGAAGAGTGAACGTAGCTTTACTAGCTTTGTAGCACACTTTGTAGATCCTCTCAGTCATGCTTCAGTGATGGGTAATAAAAGGCATTTTGTTCTAGTGCTTGACAACAGTCTCAAACGTTTCTCTGGATAAAAGCTGGGCTTCTGTACATCTTGCCCTGATTTCATTTGTCATCGTGCCATTTTGCTGTGTTCTAAGGAATGTGATTATGCAAAGGAATCTTGTACCACACTTAACTCCCAAGGATAGTGGCCCAGAAAAATGAATCCATCATGCACTATCCTTGGTCCCAGAGTGAAGAAAAACAAAACAAAATATAACCCTCTCATCTCTCAGAGATAGGCTAGGATTAGGCTTAAAGTTTCCCATACACAATCATATTCCCATTAAAACTTCATGTTATCTTTTGGTAAGCTACAGGAAATAATCCTTTTGAGTGCTTAATGTTTTTTGTTTGTTTGCTCCATTGAGTTTAATTAAAGTTGCCTTAGGTTAAGGAGTATCACAAACTCATTACAGAATAACCAAAATACTAATTTGTTTGCTGGGTCAAATATTTGTACTCCTTGCTGCTGGTCACAGTCTGCTGTTGAATTCCAGATTTTTGGCCAAGTTAACCAAGTATTAGTAAGGTCCCAGGGATGGGAAAGCCTTCTTTTCTGGACGCCTTCCTTTCTGTCCTGATACAATGAAACAAGAGGCCAATTCAGGCATTTGGCATGGGAAGGAGCTTGGAACACATGCCCCAGCCTCCACTCTCTGTGGGAGAGAGTCCCTCTCTTGGGTCTGTGGGGCTAGGAGCCTGCAACAGGATCAGTCCTGGCTTAGGTGCTCCTGGAAGAGAAGGACTGAAGGAAATCCAGGGATCAGAGCATACAAGGCCCAAAGGGGAACTAGGGCCTGCTGGACAGCCATCTAGGAACCGGAGGACAGATGTCCCAGCACTGAGGTCTTACAGCCTTGCTCACGGCTTAGTTGTAGAGCATCAGAGATGCCTTGTAAGTTTTGACGCATGAAGAGAGCCTTAGACATGAGTAGCCCTTTGCTCACATGAACTTTAGAAAGGCATTTCTTTGCCCAGCAGTCAGCTATGCTGGAACCCTCCAACATCTGCCTTGCCTATGACTAGGTAGTACCTAGTTGAATACCCTGGACTGGCAGAAAGGCGAGCAAGGTTGTCCTAGATCAAATCACACCTGAGCTTTTCCTAGAAGCAAAGATGGCAATACTGAGGCTGTCATATTTTGGACACTTCATGAGAAGACAAGGCTCCCTGGAGAGGGTGACCATGCTAGGGAAAGTTGAAGGCAGAAGAAGAAGAAGAAGACGAAGACCAACTATAAGATGGACTGATTGCATAAAGGGAGCTGCAGCCTTAAATTTGGAACAGCCAAGCAGGGGTCTCACGGACAGGACATTTTGGAGGGCTTCATTCATAGGATTGCCATCAGTCAGATGACTTGGCAGCAATCGACAGCAGCAGCAGCAACAGCAGGTAATGCCTTAGCTTCCATATTTAAATCAGCAGAGAGAAGACTCCAGTGATCGTGAACAGATCGGTACACTAATGCCACTCCAAGGGGAAGGATTCCCTAGATCACTCCCTGATCTTTCTGGAAACAGTCTGCTTGTTGAGGGTGTTTATCTCAGGGAGCTCCACATCCTCCTCTGAAGAGAAACACTCCAGGCACAGCCTGGCATCCATTGCTCCTACTTCAGCCTCCCAGAGTATGTGTGTGATTGGGGGGGGGGGCGTGGGGGGGGGGGGGGGTCTACAGTGTGGCTGCAACTATGCACAGCAGAGTTGAAGCATTCTGCATGACTGGGAGCACAACACTCAGGATTCTGAGCTACAGTGAGGATGAATACAACTGTATTCTGCCAAATGAAGTTACTGCCATACCGTAGCTCTTCCCCATCCACACAGAGCTTTTGCACACAAGGATGTCAGTCCAAAGCTGATCCATTGCACCTACTTTCCGTGCAGAAGTGAGACTCAAGCACTGCACTGGGGGGATTTGCTTCCTTGCTCTTCCACTGCTTGAGCTCTCCTGCATTGTTGTATAGCAGAACAACACAAATGTACACCAGAAAATTGCTCTTTCTTTTGTTTTCAGAAAAATTCCACATTTTCTCTGCTCTTCCAAAAGGAAAAAAAAAACCCAATTCAAAATTCCTGGTTGGACACAGAAGCAAAACTCAGTGGTCAGTTCACTGTCTGAAGAACATGTAAAAAACCATGGTTAGGAATGGATGAGTTCATGGTAAATGCTTTGAGTAGGAAAGCCCTCAGAAGAAGAGGTGAAGTCAGAGCATCCATCCCCATCTTCGCTTCATGTTTAGCTTTGACAAATCCAGAGGTCAGTGGGGTATGCAACTTATTCTTACACATATACTCAAATGGCCTTTGCAAGGAATGTACTTGGTGAGATATACCAGTCACCTGCAAAATAACCATCCCTTGCCCAAAGTGTTTATCCCCTCACTTTTTAAGGAACTATCCATCTCTTCAAAGCAATAATTTCTGCCATGTCTAGACATCTTAACTCAATAAAGGCCCAGTGTTATGAGAATATCACTGCCCATTAAGTGAAGGCAACTTTCAAGCAAAGATACTCCAGAATTTCATTCCTTCCACATTTCAAGGTGAATTGATGTGATCTACACCTTCCGGGCTAATATCTGGGTTGGAACACAGTTATCGTTCAGTTTTTATACCTCAGAATTTTGTGATGCAGTCTCCAGCTCAAAAGAATATGCCGAAATCTGTCTACAAGTGGAATCAGCTATGTTTAGAAATGTGTTGCTGGGCAAAGTACATTTCAAAATGCTTATACAAAATTCATTCTAAAATTACATTTAAATGTGTGTTTTAATACATTTAATGCAGGTTATTTTTTCCAAAAGTCCAAATTAATGCAGAAATGGCACATAGGTAACATATGAATGAATATATATGGACAGAAGATTGATTGATCCATCCATCCCTAATATCAATAGAACTATTCTAATAGTTCTTGATTTTTGGAAGACTTATAGGCATTGGCAGGAGCTGAAATCAAGATTAGTTCTGCCCCTCGAAGCCATATGGACCAGAGTTCCACCTCGACATGCTTAGAATCTCTGCAAAGCGGTAGAGAGAAGTTTCTGCTGATGGAGGGGTGGATCTCACCCAATGAGGGGGGATTTCTGCCCATCTGAAGATGTGAGTGTGATTCCTTGGTAATTAGTTATCAGCTGGCTTGACAAAAATCCAGGCAAAAAACCAGGCAAGCTAGTATATTGATTGGATGGCTTACTTTACCCTCAATAACTGCCTACCTTCTATGATGGCTTTCCATTTTACTGTGCATCATAGGTGTTGGCAGAGGGTGGTCCAAAGGGCAAGTCCCACCATAATTAGCTTGCCCTCCTCTCTGCTGTCTCTTTATGGTCACTTGAAAAGAAGACACTCTTCACATGCAATAGTGACTCATATTCAGAAAACAAAAATGATTAAAATGGGGCTGAAATCCTAAACAACCTACATGACGGCTGACTCCATCATACTTACCCAAGAGAAAATGCTAATAGAAGTATTAACATGAGTTACAGCATTATTTTAGAGGCCAAGCATGTAAAACATTGAATTCTCCTACCTGTATCTGTTTATTTTTGTTGGTGCTACTCCTGAACCTCTTATCAACAGAAACACAACTGTGTGTACAAGCCAGTAGCACTGACTGAAGTGAATCTGCAGGTTCGAAAGCACCATCCACATGCCGGACTCTCGGATAATGGTTCATTAAATGGAAGGCTGGAAGAATCCAGAGCCTGGGATGATTGAGGAGACCTTGGCTCGAGGGTCCAAGTAGCTGGGGAGCTGCAGAGGTGAGAATGCGGATGACCCTGAGTGAAAGGGGAAACTCCTTGGTGAGCCATATCTGTAGATGCAGTGTCAATCATACTGAGGTTGGCACAATTTTACTGGGGCCAGGACTTCCATTCGTATAAACACTCTAAGGCAAAGTGTAAGAATTGCAAAGCTGAACCAGAAGAATGATTGATGGTGACAGACACAGAGGCTGATGGACTCTGACTCTTAGCAATCATCTGTCACTGTCCAAGTAAGCCAAAGCCAGGCGAAGGAGAAGTGAACTGAACACCCTGTTTGGTGCACTGTGCTCCTTGGAACTGGGGCCATCAGGAGCATGCACCATGCGCAGCAAAATCTCTGAGCTGTTGGAACAAGTGTGGCATTGGAAGAATCTGCATAAAGGGTTAGTACAAAAGGGAAAATGCCCTATCCTTGTTATTGGGAGTGGGATATCACATGCAGCACACCAGATTGTCAAATGTGAAAAATGTGATGCTCCTAGCTTGACGAAAACACAGCAGCCCAACGGAAATGTCAGGACATTTTCACAGTGTTGTTTACATGTGGGCAAGACAGAAACGACTGCAGTCCTGTATTCCCACCAGCTCTGATTCTCCGAGGGCTGATTCACACATTATAGCCATGTTTCTTTCCAATGGGGAAAGATATGAGCTGTGAAAAGGAGGCTTGAAAGCATGAAAATTAGGAAGCTGCAAAGTGGTCGGACTCTCCGGCAGAGATCTACTGGGTGTTCGAAACAACATATCTCCATTTCACACAGTGTTCCCACCACAGTTTGCACCTATGCAAATACGCCAAGCACAACCTACATGGTCAGATGTGACTCAACCAAACAGAAGCCATCACATGTTTTGCTGAAAATGAAACTCAGAATGAAGCTCTCAAAATATGTGTAGACTCTCCACAAAGTTCTCATGAGAGTGCAGGGATTCCTCAGGTGGGGAGCCATGCAATAGCACCGTTCCCATGTTGTCCCTGAGCAGCTAGCATTCAGAGGCATGGTTCCTCTGTGTCTGGAAATAGCACATTTGTAGCCCCTAATAATTTTTTCCAGTATTAAAAGCTTTAAACAAAATATGCTTCTTTTTTTGGTATTTTCCATACCCGCTTAGGACTTTAGCCCACCTACCACTGGGATGCAACCACGAGATCTTCTCTGAAATGGAATCCAGCACTTTGGCTGCAAGAAGTTTGACATCCCTGGTGTAAAATATACCATAAGCCAATACCCATCCACAAATGTTCTCTCTGTTTCCTGGAGTGATAGTTGCATGGGTACATGTGCAAGTTCATATACACACGTGAAGGAGAATATTCAGTGAGAAAGCACATTCTTCCATCTCTCCTGGATTTCCTTCCATACCCTTTTGCTACATGACTGCAGTGTGTCATCCAGGTGCAATGTGTTTGCCACTGTATTTTGACTCATGCAAACAGCCATTGTTATTTCTTAATGGCACCATCCAGTGCTGTCCATTTTTACACAGAATTGCACCTAAAGATGTAAATGTCATGCCATGTGGTAGGTGATGTGCAGGAAATGGCATACAGTCATTGATAGCAAGACTTAGAAGGCATTTTAAGCTTGTTTCACCTGACATTCTTCACACAAATTATCATAAATAGAGCCTTAAGCTACAGTACATTGTGCAAATTTTTGTTATGAGAAATTTTCAGCAGAGGAAGCATCTCTGGCATCCACCCTGCAAAGAATAATTCTTCTTCAGTTGTAAGTTAATTCCTCTCACACCCAAGAGTGCAAGATTTTGCATTTGTTCTTAATGTTAATCATTTGACCTACTTTAGAAAATGCTTTGGCTAGAGCTACTAACCATAAGGCAGATTCTTGATTAGAACAATCTTTGTGGTTCATGTGTCCTGTTGATGCTCACCTGATACTCTAGAATGACTTAGTGGCAGCTCATGTCCAGGTCTGTTCCTTAAGATGGCATTTTGCCTGCTCCAAAGGTGATATGCCAACTCACTAATGAATGTATGCCAAGCAAAAGTTGAGAAAGCAGAGACATATTAGACACAGCTGTAGCCACCATATGGCTTACATGAAATAACTCCTTTGAGAATGCTCAATCAATATTGAACCAAATGTTCCTCTTTGTTTATATCATGTTTAGCTACTGCACAGGTATGAAATGCACAGATATGAAGATGGTGCATCACCCATTCTTGAAAGATGTTCCATAATATTTAACCCCATGTGTGGTGAAGGAGGGAAGTTCCCAGTTCAAATCTCAGCTCAACCAGGAACTGATCACTCTGTATCACCTCAGCCAACACCTGCCAACCTTTAATACAAGGATGACTTTTAGCTTAGTTTCCCAGGCGCTTAGATTTGCTGAAATATTCAGCAAACAATATTATTGCTGTACACAATAAACACCAAAATTGCTGGAATTAATCTGACTGACTGTCAAAGGCATGGGTCCTCAAACTACGGCCTGCAGGCCTGATATGTTCCCCCATGGTCACTTACCCGGCCCGCCGCAGAGCTTTGGACTCGTTTGGAGAAAACAATCTCCAAGTGAGTCCAAAAGCTCTGAGCTGGCACATGCACTCCCTCAAACTTTCAGTTTCGGAGACTAGCAGAGAGCTGGCGCATGCACCAAATAGTAACAGCTCCCTTCAACTGTGCGTGTGCCAGCTCTTCTCCCCTTTTGCACACATGCTCTGAATACAGAGTGGGAATATGGAGCAGAAAAACAGATGAGAGGAGGGCGGAAGAGAGAGAGAGAGAGATGAAGACACTAAAAAAAGATAGAAAGTAAGAAAAATATAACTTTTTAAATCTATTTTTAACTATGTGAGCCATGGCCCTGGGCTGCGGGCCAAGCTGCGGCCACCTCGCTGAGCCCAGGGCAGACACACTGAGGTGGAGCGGGGCCGTGGCTCCTGTACCTCCACCGCAGCCTTCTCTGGGCAAGCTGCCACTGTCGAGTGGCTGACATGTTTCTTCCCCCGTGGCAGAGAGAGGTGGGAGGTGCCCCACTCAGCCGGCCACAGCACCATCCTCCACCTCGCCTCCCCTCGGAAAGCAGCCATTACCTCCCTCCTCATGACCCTCTCCCAGCCGGGGGTAGCCTCCCTGCACTCGCTTCTCTGGCCTCCCGCTCCCACTCCCCTCCCCAAGCTGGGTGAGCACCTCTGAGGGGACCTTCCTCCAGCCTGGAAGCGGGGGAGTGGTGAGGAGCCAGGAAGGCCTCGACTGAGGTGAGCACACCCTCATGGGTCCCCATGCTCTCCCTTTCGGTGGGCAGCACGGTGTCATCTTGGGCTTCTGCTGCAACCTGAGCGAGCGGAGGAAATATTTTTTATTTTTTTAATTATATTTATTTTTTATTAAATTTTAATTTATTTTAATTTTGATTAATTTTTAATGTGCAGCATAGAAATTCGCTCATATTTTTTTCAAACTATAGTCCACCCCCCCCAACAGTCTGAGGGATAGTGAACTGGCCCCCTGTTTAAAAAGTTTGAGGACCCCTGGTAAAAGGTATTTCAATAATCAACACCTTTTCAGATGCACTAGATCCATGGTTTCACCTGGGCTTCATGCATATCAGTTTATGAAAGGCAGTATTTGAAAGAGATACAAGGTATGTTAGGAAACAGTCCTCTGGGGTGTAAGATGGGAATTCTGAGGTGAATTTCTCATGTTGCCTTTTTCTATTCACTACTGCAACTGCCCTGAGGTGTGTACATGCAGAGCATCTCTCCTCCCCAACCCCAATTTTAGGAGGGGCTTCCTCCAAAAAGTTCCCTGCCATTGTTTCCCAGTGACTCTTGGGTGGGCAGAGCGTTCCCACCACTTGACAAAATAATGCCTTAGTAATTTTTGCCATTTCCAGCACAGGAGTTCTTATGTTGGAAGAGCACCAACTATAGACCTTTCTACAGAGGGAAGTAACTACGAGTAGTTCAGATCTCTCTCTCCAAGAGCAGACCCCCCTCTTTCCCTTCTCACTCGCAGAGGGACAGGACCTGCAAAGGGTTTCACTGCTAAGACTGGTCTCAAAAGGCATTTAAAGTTTTAAGTAAATACATTTTGAACATCCCTATTGCCCCTGGTATGTACACTGAACCAGACCCTGAGTCTATCTCTTATAGTGCAAGTACCACCCGTCTCTCTATTCTTGTGAAAAAATAGTGGCTGGCTCATCAGTTGCACCCAAACGAAGGCATTGCGTCTAGTCGGGGTCAATGAATTGCACTATGTTTCCAATGAAATTAATGGGATGTACACCTGACTAACTTGTCTCCTTGATTTTAGTGGATCCTATACATTTTGAAGTTACAGCATGTGACTGTGCGTGTCTGCTCAGAAGCTCATCTTCTTAGATGGAATTGACCCGGAAGCCAGTGAAGAAAGCCAGCAGCCTTGATCCAAACCCAGCCCCGAGTGCAGTGGGCTGCCTTTTCTGTGAGAACTCCGTTAGCTGGTCCTAGGCTCTTCTTTTCTCAGTGAGAGACATAAATCTCTTCCATGGTGGGATGTATTCCCCATGCTCCCACATTTCGATTGTCAATTTGCTCTCCAATTCTAGCTTTTATGTGTCTGATTGTTTTCCCTTATGGAGGTGTGTGTCTATTTTACATGGCCACTGTATCATGCATATATATTAGGTTTTGCAAACAAGAAAGCTTCTGAGGACAAATTCCCATCCCAGGTGCAGGGTTAATAAATGGTTTTAATTTCTTACAGGGTATGCAATATGGGCAATGGCCAAAAGGAGAATTACCCTTAGGGTGGCTTTTGTCTGGAAGTTACAACAGAGCATTTATCATTCATAGCACTTCTGTGGGAGGTATCACCTCTCTCTGTCCAGTCACCTCTTTTCATTGCAAACTGCAAACAGGTTTGCTTCTTCAAAACAGTATTGATATTATTAACAAGGATCTTCCACTAATTTCACTTAATAAATAAATTTAATAATACAGTTTGCCCTCTTCATGGCTGTTATCCTTTCTCTGAATAGCCTCCTTTGCTAAAACTTGTTTATTTGTTAATTATAGATTTCTCTAATGAAAGACCATTTGTCACATGAAATGCACTAGTCTTCTTAAGCTAGTTAAGTGGAATAAAGCTGCATTTGGACCCATTGACAGACTGATTTTGTGCAATGTATATTCTGGCATTTTCTTTTAAGTCTGATTTATCTACAGCAGGGGTGCAGTACCACTTTCAGCCCAAGGGCCAAAATCCATTGCACAGAAGCCCCAGGCAGGGGTGGGGGGCATTCCAGGGCTGAATTTCAATGCATATCAATTATTTAATATTATAGTTATATATTAAAATGCCTACTGAATGAATTTCTCCCTGATGCCTTGTCTGCAACATCCTAAAGGGATTTCATTCATATGGGGTACCATCTACTTCAGCCAAAGGCTAATTGCCAGGTGTTTGAGTTAGGTATTCTCATGCCCAAGACTCTCTAGAGAAAAGGTATGATATATCTAGGGAGATATTTTGGATCCCAGATCTAAGATGGTTCTCCAACGTCAAAAGTGGAAATCTGTGCTCTAATGCCCTCTCCAAGGTCAGAAATGCAGCCTCAGGGAAGGCTTCAAAGGGACATTTCAGAGGCAGGGAGAGGAAGAGAAGGCAAAGGCCAGAGGACTGTGTCCTATGCAGGCTCTCTGCCTCTTTCTCTGAAGCACCTTGGCTTGATGAACATCAACATGATAAAGTGAACATCTAGTAGAAACACGGAGCAGCAGGAGTGGGGAGCTGGCAGTTACTGCAGCCTCTGCTTACTGTCTGCATAGGATGTCTGTAATCCTCTGGGTTGAGACACTTATGGGCATCTCAACTGGACAGCCCCTTCAACTATGCTTAGGGTAGGCCCATTGAAGTCAGTGGAATGCTAGTTTTCCATTATTAATTTGACCCATTGATTTCAGTTGGCCTGTTCCAAACATGACTAAGTTCAACTCCAACTCATTGGATCTGAAGCCAAATTAGGGGATGGAGCTATGATATGATTTGCGGCACAGTTATGCTTCTATCTATCTATCTATCTATCTATCTATCTATCTATCTATCTATTAAAAGCTTTTGTATGCTGTCCTATTATACAAGATCTCAGGACGGCTTACAATTTTTAAAAATTTTCTATTTTTATTTTATTTTTATTTTTATCCAGGATACCCACATATGAAGGTTCTTTCATTCTTTTGTTCTTTCGTTCCCTCTCTCTCTCTCTCTCTCTTTTCCTCTTTCTTTCTTACTTTCTTTCTTTCTTTCTTTCTTTCTTTCTTTCTTTCTTTCTTTCTTTCTCTCTTTCTTTCTTTCTTTCTCTCTCTCTCTCTGTTAATGAGTAGGAAATAAATTTGTATCAGCCTTAGTTTGCTCTAATACCGCTTACAAGCCAAGTTATTTATTGTTCATGATAATGTAAAATGATGCCATTTATAATTATTATAATAGAGGAAATTATATTTTGTAGAACAGTTCAATAAGATATTACAGTCCCATGTAATTATTCTTATAACTTGTGAATCAATAAAGCAAAGGCTTTTAAAAATACGTTTGGCCTTGATTTGTTCTGTTCTCAAAATACTCAGAGGAATTTCCTCAGAGGAAAATTTAACTGGCAATTGGGATGGAAGTGAAATTCCGCTTTTCAGCTCCCCTAATATCCAATCAGTGTTCTGTGATCTATGGATAAGGGTCAAAAGAGATACAAACTTTCATTAACTATAAACATCACTCACACACTGATTGTCTTGACTGTGGCGGACACTACAGATGAAGTTTTTAGAATATGTCCTTGCATGTTTGTTTTTGGCTTGGTTTAGAATAATTATTCTCTAAACTCTCTCTTTTCAAGAACAAGCAAAGCAGAACAGGAGTAGTGATGAATTAATGCATTACAGAAGAACTTACTAAAATACAATGCACAATACTGCACACAAAATTCTTCCAAGACTTGTACATATCTTGCATAACCTTTTAATGGCTGCTTCAAATAAGAGATGACCCAATGATACAAGGGTTCTTAAGTGAAAGAATGCATTTCTATGCATCCAACAGCAGGACTGGATTTTTCAAGGGCTTCAACTTCATCAATGAGCTAACGCTGACCTGGATTGTATCCAACTCTATTCTGAGGCTAAAAGGAACATAACTCAATATGTTGTTGCTAGTCGCAAAGTCATGTCTGACCCATCGCGACCCATGGACAACATTCGTCTAGACTCTCATGTCCTCAACCATCCCCCGGACTTCACTTAAGCTCATGCCGACTGCTTCAGTGACTCCATCTAGCCACTTCATTCTCTGCCGTCCTCTTCTTCTTTTGCCCTCAATTGTTCCCAGCATTAGGCTCTTCTCCAGGGAGTCCTTCCTTCTCATTAGGTGGCCAAAGTATTTGAGTTTCATCTTCAGGATCTGGCCTTCTAAAGAGCAGTCAGGGTTGATATCCTCTAGGACTGACCAGTTTGATCGCCTTGCAATCCAATGGACTTGCAGGAGTCTCCTCCAGCACCAAAGTTCAAAGGCCTCAATTCTTTGGCCCTCAGCCTTCCTTATGGTCCAGCTTTCACAGCCATACATTGCAACTGGGAAAGCCATAGCCTTGACTATACACACTTTTGTTGGCAGGGTGATGTCTCTGCTTTTTAGTATGCTGTCTAGATTTGCCATAGCTTTCCTTCCCAGGAGCAAGCGTCTTTTAATTTCTTGGCTGCAGTCCCCATCTGTGGTGATCTTGTGGTTTTCAACCTGTTTACAGCTGGGGACCAGCAATAATAGGGAAAAAATTGGGGACTGCTGAGGAAAAAATAAAAAGCATTGTTGTTGTTAGTCGCGAAGTCATGTCTGACCCATCGCGACCCCATGGACAGCATTCCTCCAGGCTAAAAAAAAAAAAAGCATTATATACATAACATAGTATTTTGTGTATTTGTTTTTAACTATAATACCAAGAATGATAATTCTCCAAAAGAACCAGAAACAGAGCAGTAAAAATACTAATAAAAACGTAATATTGAAATTAAATGTAATCAAATACAACTGAAATTTTAGAGAGCAATATTTGATTCAAATATGACTAATGTGAAATCTGCGGTTGCTTCTTTTCAAGAATACTTGATAGTCGTGGCTGCAGTGTTGTTTTTGAGAGACGAAGCACTGCACTAACCTCCATTCTGTTTCTCTGTTTGGTTTTTATCAGTGACAGGGCTGAGAAACAGTTTTCACTCAAGTATGTGGTAGAAAATACAAGTAACAATTTAATAGCTCTGTAACTTACAGATGGATATTCTTTTTCCCGTGATATCCAAACTTGTGGCAATGATTGCATTTTATGTCTGGATACCAGAGTGACATCAGAGCTCTTTCCTACCTACTGCTAGGATCAGCTGGGTCCCCCTGGTGACGGCAGCAGCGCTGAGCAGGCGGGAAGGCTGAGCACAAGTTGATGCTCTATATGCAGCTCTGAGAATGCTGCCCGCCTCTCATGCTCCCTTTCCAAGCATGCGCAAGGCCCCTATGTGTGCTGTTATCTGATGCTAGGTTGCTGGGGCGATGCTGGGGCAACTTGGCTCGCATGTCGACAGAGAGGGCTTTGCATGCCCGATGTGGCACATGTGCCATAGGTTCGCCACTACTGGCCTAACCCTACCCTGGGGCACTTCCCTAACCCTAATATAGGGCTAAAATACCATTCAAAGGGGCGATTTTGAAAAAGCCTTCCTTGAGAAACTTTTTCTGTACTGCTCATCATTTCTGCCCATTCTAAACACATTCCAAGCATCAAAATCATGCCAGGACACCTCCTTTTTCTAACCCTCACCCTACCCTGGAGCACAGCCCTAACCCTAATACAGGGGGAAAGTTCCATTGAAAATAGGGCGATTTTGAAAAAGCCTTCCTTGAGAAGCTTTTCCTGCACTGCTCATCATTTCTGCACTTTCTAAACACATCCCAACCATCAAAATCATATTAGGACATCTCATTTTTCCAACCCTAAACTGCCCTGGTGCACACACATAAACCTAATATATGCATAAAATACCATTGAAAATAATGCAATTTTGAAAGCCTTCCTTGAGTAGCTTTTTCTGCCCAGCTCATCATTTCTGCCCATTCTAAACACATTCCAACCATCAAAATTATACCAGGACACCTCATTTTTCTAAATCTAGACCATGTGTCCTCAAACTACAGCCCATAGGCCTGATACAGCCTGCCATGCTCATTTATCCGGCCCGCCTCAGAGCTTTTGGACTCACTCGGAGAAAACACTCTCCGAGTGAGTCCAAAAGCTCTGCGCCAGCACAGGTGTTCTTTGAAACTGATCAGAGAGCTGGTGCATGCGCCTAATTGTAAAAGCTCAACTGCACATGCGCCAGCTCTCCCCGCCCACCCCCACCTCCGCCATTGCATGCATATACAGAGAGGGAATGCGGAGCAGGAAACAGAAGAGAGTTGGGCAGAAGAGGAAGAGAGACGTTGATGCTAAAAAAAGGATTGAAGGTAAGAAAAATATAACTTTTAAAATCCATTTTTAAGTATGTGAGCCACGTCCCTGGGTTGCGGAGCAAGCCACCACCACCTTGCCAAGCCCAGCGGCAGCAGCTTGATGGCGGCTGCAGCTTGCACAGAGAAGGCTGTTCCTCACCTCATCTTGGGCTTCTGCTGCAGCCCAAGGGATCAGAGCAAACATGTTTTAATTATTTTTAATTATAATTAATTTCAATTAATTTTAACTTTAATTATTTTTAATGTGCAGTGTACATAAGAATTCGTTCATATTTTTTTCAAACTTTAGTCCACCGCCCCCCCCAACAGTCTGAGGGACTGTGAACTGGCCCCCTATTTAAAAAGTTTGAGGACTCCTGCTCTACACCTTGGTAGGGTGCCTGGTTTTTTCAAGCCACCTCCTAACCTGGATTATATCCCCAACCCTAAAGTGGTGCTAAAAGGCACATACTTCAAGGTGTGTTCTCCAAATGCTACCTTTTGGGTGGTTTTTCTGCATGACGAATGTGTTCTAACCTCCCTAAACCCCTTCGAGCCTCAGAAGAGAGGAGAGCATATTCACTTTTCAAACCTTCACTGTAAAAAAGGCCTATTTCAACAATTTCACTTTAGGGCAAATATATTCATGCCTGAATGGAGATTTTCAAAAGGTCAGGTCTAGGGTTGTTGTTGTTGTTTTTTTTTTTTTTTCTTGTTAGCTCTATCTTTCTCCCGAACCCTAACCTGTATTGAACCCCAACCCTAAATTGGGGCTGCAGGGAACATACCACAAGGGCCCGTCTGGGGCTGAGATATACCCATTCCCGAATGCAGATTTTCAAAAGACTAGAATGAGCTGAATTTTTGTTGTCAGCTCTCACGTTCAGCCCACTCAACACAAGTTTGAAGCATCTAGACATCAGTGGAATGTGCTGTTTTTCATACCTGAACACCAGCCTGGATTGTACACAAACAACACATTGTATAAAGGCAGGTCTTCCAAATGCTATGTTTTGGGTGGTTCTTCAACACAGATCTTGCTTTCTGCCAGCTCTAAATGCCTTGCAAGCCTCAGGAGAGGTTAGAGTATCTTCCCTTTTCATAACCCCACCATAACAAGGGACTTTTGTAACAGCACATTCTGGGCCTGAGTTATAACCATTCCTGAAGGCAGATTTTCAAAAGGAAAATCTGATTTTCCTGATCGTTCTGGAATCTGATTTTTCAGATTTTCAAAAGGCCAGGTTTAGCACGTTCTGTCTTGACAGTTCTCTTTATCTCCATGCTCCAAACAAGCTTGAAGCATCTAGATTCTAGAACTAGCTGGCATGCACTGTTTTTCAAACAATTTATGATGTGATACTATCACAGAACTTTTGAAAATATAAGAGTCCTCCATCTTTTGGCCAGCTCATTTTTCTGCCTCCTTAAAGATGATTGCAGTCTCAAAAGCCTCATAAGGACCATGGTTTCTCCCAACCTGAAGATACACTGAACATTAACCCCTCCCGTAAAATAGTAGGGAAATATAATGCAACAAAAAGGATATTTAAAATGAGAGACCAGCATTTTTTTTTTGGCCCAAGCCTGTTTTTTCTGACCACTATGAAGATGATTCTAGCAAGAAAACAAAGGGACAAAGGAATCCATAACACTAACCCTTTCCTAAACTTAAGGCCTAATCCTAAAATAGTAGTGAACTCACACATATCATGGAGGATTTTTAAAATATGAGACTCCTGAATATTTTCAGGAGAAGGCCAATCCTTCCACTCATTCTAAACAAATTTCTAGCCTGAAAAACATCACAAAGACAGTGGTTTTTCTAACAGAAACCCTAGATTGACTGTTAACCATAACCCTAAAATATTACTAAAATACCATGCAACAAAGACATTTTGAAAAAATGACAACCCTGCATTTTTTTACCCATGTCATACTTTCTGCCCATTCAAAGAAAATTTGAGCCTCACAGGCTACACAGGGACCAGAAATTTTCTACCAATAACACTAGCTTCACCTTTAACCCTAAACCTAAAATACTGGTGAAACACCATGCATCACGGAGAACTTTTAAGATGAGAGAGTCTGGCATTTTCTGGGCAGACCTCATTCTTATGGCTCACTCCAAAGGTGACTCCAACATTGAGAGCTTCACAGGGACCATGGGTATTTTAACCTTAACCCTATATTGACCACTAACCTAATGTTAAAATATTAGTAAAATACAAAGCATCACGGAGGATTGATGTGAGAGTCATGCTTTTTTTTTTTTTTTTGCACAGGTCGTTGTTTCTGCCCACCCTATAAAGGATTCCACCCATAAAAGCTTCACTAGGTTCATGATTTTTCTAACCCTAACTCTAGCCTGACCCTAAATATTGTGAAGAAATGCCATGCATCTGAGAGTATATTTAAAAAGTGAGAGGCCTGCATGTTTTTGGCCAAGTTAGTGCTATCTGAAAATGATTTCAACCTGAAAAGCTTCACAAGGGGGCATGGTATTTCTAATGGTAACCCTAACCTCATAACCCTAAAATAGTGATGAAAGGCCATGCATCGGAGAGGATTTTTAAAAAGTGAGAAACTAGAATTATTGTGGCCCAGTTCACTCTTTCTGTCAAATCTGAGGAGGATTCCACCCTCAAAGGCTTCACATGGAACATGCTTTTTCTGACTTTAATGCTACCCTGACCTTAAACCCTAACCCTAAAACGTAGCAGAAATATTCTGCACCAGAGAGGATTTTAAGAAAGCTACAAGTCTACATTTTTTTGCCCAGCTCATTCTTTCTGCCCATGTTAAAGACAATTGCGGCCTGAAAAGTGTCAGAGGGACTGTGGTTTTTTGACCATAACCATACCCTGACCTTTAACCTGACCCTAAAATAGTGGTGAAATGCCCTGCACCAGAGATGATTTTATGAAAGCAGGAATTCTGCATTTTTTATTTTTTTGCCCAGGTCATTCGTTCTGCTGACTCTAAAAATGATTGCAGCCTCAACAGTGTCACAGGAACCCTGGTTTTATTAACCCTAATCCTACACTAACATTTAACACTAACACTAAAATTGTGGTGGAATGCTTGAACCAGAGAGGATTTTAGGAAAGCAAGAATTATACATTTTTTTGCCAGCTCATTCTTTCTGCCAACTTTAATGATGATTGCAGCCTCAAAAGTGGCCACTGACTTGTGAGGTCACCAAGGCCTCCTTGTACAGCTGCTTCCCATACTGCACGGATCTTTGGGGCACCCCTTTCCACTTCAGCATTCCTAAAATCCTCTCTGGTGCAGGGCATTTCACCACTAAGGATGATTACAGCCTGAATAGTATCATAGGAACCATGGTTTTTCAAACGCTAACCCTACCCTGACATTTAACCTTAACACTAAAATAGTGGTGAAAGCCCTGTACCAGGGAGGATTTTAAGAAAGCTAGAACTCTGCTCTTCCCAAAAATGTGGCTCCACTGTTCCAGCCTCTTGTGTTCTCTGTGTCCTCTCTCCTGTGTGACCTGCTTCCAGTTTGAAGGCTCAGTCCTACGTCAGTCTAGGTCGATTTCCATCTTCTTTCCTTTCTGTCTTTCAGCCCAGTCTGCTCTTTGGGGTCACCTGACTGGCTTGCCTTTCCTTAGGCAATGCACCAAGCTTCATTCTTGATATGACACTTCCTCATTACTTGAAGCCGCTTCAGAAAGTGAAAATCTGAAA
The DNA here is from genome assembly GCF_004798865.1 of Varanus komodoensis. NCBI lineage: Eukaryota > Metazoa > Chordata > Lepidosauria > Squamata > Varanidae > Varanus > Varanus komodoensis. The sequence continues at coordinate 28,553,017 of NW_025335349.1, forward strand.
CAGAAGACTCAGCTAGCACATCCTTTTCCACCACTTCGCCTGGCAGTACTTCATCCTCCATATCCCCATCAGTATGGGACTGCTCACTCCACAGCTTTCTCCTGGCGTTGGCATCTCCTATCACATCTTGCCCTTTGGGTCCTTTTTGGACAGTCTCTCTCTCACCTCTCTCCATGCTGCTGTCACTGAAAGGACCCGAACGGTACTCCTCCGCTGCCTCACTTTCTTGGCTAGATGCTCTCTAGTCAGCTGCTATGCTTGACAGAGGCAAGTGCCTTCTCTTGTCGAGCGGCTCTTCCACAAAAGGAGATCCTCGTAAAGTCTTTTTATTTCTGGGTCACTTCAATCTCTCTCGAGGCCACACGTGCACAGGATGAATTCTGTCGGTGTGTCCCAGTTCTGTTTCAGGAGTTTAGCACAATGGTGTAGTTTGACGATGATGATGATCAACAGCCACTTGGCAAAGATCTTGACCGGGAGCAGGGAGTTCTATCTAGTATCTAGTAGTATATTTGTAATATCTAATAGTATATTTGTCATCATATCAGTGGCCCTCTTGCTCTCAGGGCTACTGGCCATTGCCTATGTATTTCTTGGAATGGTCTAATGAGGTTGGACTCCTCCGGATGGGTGAAAAAATGCAGGAATCTTGCATTTAAAAAATCTTTTGTGATGCATGCTATTTCACCACCATTTTAGGGTTAGGGTTAGGAAAAACATGGTTCCTGTGACACTTTTGAGGCCACAATAGTCTTTAGAGTGGACAGAAAGAATAAGTTGGTTCAAAAAAGTGCCGGAATCTCCCTTTTTAAAAATACATTTTGATGTGTGGTGTTTCACCATTATGTTAGGGTTGGAATTAAAAGTCAGGCTAGGGTTGAGGTTAGAAAAAAAAGGGCCCCAGTGAAGCTTTTCATTCTGATATTGTCTTGTGAAGGGACAAAAAGAATGAGCTGGGCCCAGAAATGGATTACAGCCTCAAAAGGTTAGCAGGGACCATGGTTTCCCAATGCCTAACCCTACTCTGACATTTGACCCTGTCCCTAAAATAGTGGTGAAATATCATACTTCACAAAGGGTTTTTGAAATGTGGGAGTCCTGAATTTTTGTGGCCCAGCTCCTCCTTCATGCCCATTCAAAAGAGGATTCCTGCCTGAAAGGCTTCACAGGAATTGTGGTTTTTCTGACTAACCCTCGCCTTACTGTGACCCCATCCCAAAAATAGTGGTGAAACACCATGCACCACCAAGGATTTTTAAAAAGCAATCCTCCTTCAATTTTTTCCCCAGCTCATTCTTTCTCTCTGTGCTAAAGACAATTACAGCCTTAAACCTTCAAAGGCACTATGGTTTTTCTAACCCTAACCCTTGCCTGGCCTTTATCCTTAACCCTAAAAAGTGATGAAATACCACGCATCACTAAGGATTTTGAAAATATGAGAGTCCTGCATTTTTTTTCACCCACCACCATCCCTGGATTCCAGCTTTTGAGTCTGGAATTCTGTTTAGAATGGGAAGAAAGAATGAGCTGGGCCAAAATAACTTGCAAGACTCTCACGTTTTTTAAAATCCTTTGTGATGCATGGTATGCATCACAAAGGGTTTGAGAAACAGTGCATGCCACCTAGGTTTAGATGCTTCAGATGTGTTTAGAGCTGGGATAAAGAGAGAGCTGGCATGAAAAATCCCACTAAACCTGGCCTTTCAAAAGTCTGCATGGGTACATCTCAGGCCCAGACAGGCCCTTGTTAGGATGTGGCTTTGATACGTGAAGATGCTCTCACCCCTCCTGAGCCTAGGAAGGTGTTTAGAGTGGGAAGAAAGAATGAGTTGTGTAACATTTGTGTAGCATAACACTGGAAAGGTAGTACTTGGGAAATCCACCTTGAGGTATGTGCCTTTTAAGCCCAATTTAGGGTTGTGGTACAATCCAATCCATGATAAATTGGATTGTACCCCAATCCATTGTTTGAAAAATGGCACATGCTGCCTATGGCTAGATTGGTTGGTTGGTTGGTTGGTTGGTTGATATAATTTAAAACTTTTGTAGACCATCCCATTACCCAAGTCTCAGGTCAGTTGAACAATACAAAATATAATGGAAAAAAAATTAAATCACAAAATCCTAGATGCTGGAAACATGTTCAGAGTGGGGAGAAAGAGAGAGCTCGCAAGAAAAATCCTACTAAATTTGTCCTTTTGAAATTCTGTACTCAGGTATGGGTAGATCTCAGCCCCAGATAGGCCCTATGGAAAATTCCTATGATGGGTGATGTTTCAAAAAGTGGACATGCTCTTTTTTGTCCTGAAACTGGGGAAGGGGGGTGTTAGATTGCCACAAGCCTGACCCTAAAATGAATTTTACACCAAGCCTGATTTGGGATCTCAAGGGCCTCTTGTTCTGCACCTTCTAAGCACACTTGAGGCTTCTATGCCTTGGTAGGATCCCCAGTTTTTAAAGTTCAAGCCCTACCCTTGATTTTACCTGAATCCTGTTTTGTGGTTTAAAGGCAATTACCTGATGGCTGATTTTTAAAATGTTACCCTTTGGGTTGTTTTTGTGTACAGATCAGGCCCTATGTCTGCTCTAAACCCCTTCCAAGTCTCTTAATGGACTAGAGGATCCTCACTTTTCAAACCCGCATCCTAACACAACTTTCCCAAAACCACTATCTAAGGCTGAGGCATACCCATGTCTGAGTGCAGCTGTTCGAAAGGTTTAGCGGGATATATCTTGTCAACTCTTGTCTTCTCCATGGTCTAAACACAATTGCATCCTCTAGACCTTGGGTCCCCAAATTTCTCAAACCAAAACTGTATCCTGGATTGTTTCCCAACCCTAATTGGGAGCTAAAAGGCTCCTACCTCAAGGTGGATTTTGAAAAGCTATCTTTTGGTTATCTTTTCTATACCACTCATGATTTTCTGCCCACTCTCAACCCCTTCCAAATCTCAGGACAGATGAGACCATCAGCACTTTTTCAACCCTCACCATAACATGGGCCTTTTCTGAAGGGCCTGTCTTGGACTGAAATGTCCATGTCCCATTGCAGATTTTCAAAATCTTTGTTTAGCGAGTTTTTTTCTTTTTCTTTTTTCTTTTTGCCAGCTCTATCTTTCAGCATGTAGTCATGCTTTCTCTTCACTGTTAACTCTCTCCATGCTCTGGGATATCTGGTAGATTTTAGTTTTTATTTCCAGTCCCTAATATGTACTTTTTCCCAAAGACCCATCTCTGGCTGTAATGGACATGTTTCAATGCCAAGTCTGAGAAAAGCCAGAAAACAATGCCAAGTTTGAGAAAATTGTTTGGTAAATTTGCAGACAATCAAATAGGTTAATACCAAACCTGCAATAATTTATAATGCCATGAACATTTAAATGTGATTCTTTTTGGATGGTTCAGGTACTTGAGAAAATCTTGATCATCATCCAGGGAGAGGAAGTGAATGGGTGTAGAGGGAGGTCTTCTAAAGCATCACGATAGATAATTTATAAGAAAATGGTGTAGAGTGAGGTCCTCCATGGCATCAGCATAGAGATACAGGAAGCAAAGGGGCAGAAAGGGAGACTTCCAAGTAGCCTTCTTGCCCTGCTCATCTGAAGGGGGAAATCTCTCTGGCATTTCCTTGTTGCAAGAAAGAGGCTCCAGTGAGTCTGGGTTGGGGGATCTCTTGGTATATTCATGGTTTTTCTACTTTAATATGGATTCTGTTCCCCAAACCCCTATGAATGTGGAGGGCCAACTGTAAAAGAATACCCTATAGCTCACTTGCCCCACAAAGAAATGGAAAGCAGCTCACAGTCAAACCTATATACCCATATACAACACATACAAATCTATTTAACAAAAACTGCAAAATGCAATAAACAACCCAGAAACCTCCCAAAAATACTGACATAAAAATACTTTCCCCTCAGATCATGAAAAACAAGAAAACATACATCCTTTTCCACTAATTAATAAATAAATGACGTGCAGAAGTGAAGAAGCAGAGGAAGGAAAACAGCCTCAATCAACCCATTCACAAAACACTTTGGTGCTTACAACACCCCAAATATTAACTCGTCATTTTCTTCTTAATGAACAACCCCATCGCAACCATTTGAGCCGTGTTTTGAAATTGCAGATAGTTAATCTTAAGTGTGGATGGTTGGACAAAATGGTTTCCTATGTCATTGTTGGATTTATTGTTATTCATGTCTTTCATCTCAGCTGCCAAGGCAAAAGAAAGTCTGCCTCACCCCTCAGCTGTGGGATACATGGAACTTTTTTTTACTGCAATGTTGGTCTTCACCCTTGGTTTATTATCAGGGTATCTCCTCTGACTCTAATCAAGCTGCTATGTATGGATATGATGAAGAGAAGTTGACCCCACTGGCCCTCAGCAGCTGTGTTTACCAGGAAACCGTTCCCTACAGGCTGGAACAGTGTACTGCTATGATTTCTCACCATTGTCATTCAAGCCGTGCTTTTAAAATGTGCCATTCCGCTGTCCATGTATGCATAGAGAACATATATTCATGAATATTGAATATATCCAGGAAAAATCGAACAGGAGGCATGGAAATTTCAACACAAAGGCAATGAGAATAACATTACAGGCTGCAAAGGAAGCTGGAGGCAGCAGGACCGCTGTCCCCAGCAGCTGCTGCTCCGACCAGGGCTGCTGTCGGTGCAGTCTAGGGTTGATCACACCCACAGGGCTCAGCTGTAGGTCAGCCAAGCTCAACCTGATGGATACTGGAAGTTTTGCACTTCAACTCCCATTAGGAAATGTTGAGTTGTCCAATAGACCTAGAGGGCGCCAGGATTGGACAGGCTGCTGTAAAGGATCAGATAGATTGGACTGCATGCCTATAGCTTTTCTCACCCCTGCAGCTCCAGATCACGTGAAACAATGCTGCCCTCCCATCTATGTATCTCTTAAAAGTAAAAGACTGTTGTTCTTTTTTGTGCCCCCACCCTTGTTTCCTCCATTTATTAATATGAGTTTCTAGGATTGCTGTCACTTA